>NW_026558581.1:0-154035 GCF_026930045.1 Uloborus diversus | reverse complement strand
GTCAGTCAGTCAGCCTTATTCAGTCAGTCTGTCAGTCAGTCAGTCGGTCAGTCCTGTCCAGTCAGTTAGTCAGTCAAGCAGTCAGTCAGGTAGTCAAGCAGTCAGTCAGTCAGTGTCTGTCAGTCATTTAGTCATTCAGTCAGTCAGTGAAATAGCCAGTCAGAGAGTCAAGCAGTCAGTCAGTCAGTCTCAGTCAGTCAGTTAGTCAGTCAGTCAGTCAGTCAGTCCAGTCTCAGTCAGTCAGGCAGTTAGTCAGTCAGTCTCGGTCAGTCAGTGAGTCAGTCAGTCAGTATCAGTCAGTCAGTGAGTCAGTCTGTCAGTCAGGCAGTATCAGTCAGGCAGTAAGACTCCGCTCGACAGAACTCCGATAGCCTAATGGCTAGACCGCTGGTCTTCCAAGCGAGTGGCCTGGGTTCGAGTCCCAGCCGGAGCGAATATCTTCAATGTATATATTTCTTTTCTAATTTGAAAATTCTTTTTTTTTTCAATTTCTTTCCTTTGCAATTATTGAATATTTATGTAGGGAAGAAAATTCTGACTCAGTTTAATTTTTCGACACGAAGATTTCAAAGTGTTTAAATAAACAATTACCAAGGTGCATTTTTTGTTTTTATTATATTTAAAACTCCCACAGACAGAGCTCCCATAGACTAATGGCTAGAGTGTTAGGCTTCCAAGCGAGTGGCCCTGGGTTCGAGTCCCAGCCTGAACGAAAATCTTCAATGTATACTTTTAGTTTCTAATTTGAAATTTCTTCTTCTTTTTTTTTAATTTTTCTCTTTTGCGAATATTGATTATTTATGTAGGGAGAAAAATTCTGAGTCAGTTTAATTATTCGACCTGTAAATTTCAAAGTGTTTGAATCAATAATTACCAAGGTGCATTTTTTGTTTTTATTATATTTAAGACTTCCATCGACAGAGCTCCGATAGCCTAATGGCTAGACCGTTGGGTTCCAAGCGCGTGGTACTGGGGTCGAGTCCCGGCCGGAACGAAAATCTTCCATGTATATATTTCTCTTCTAATTTGAAGATTCTTTTTTTTTCAATTTCTTTCTTTTGCAAATATGGATTATTTATGTACGGAAGAAAATTCTGAGTCAGTTTAATCATTCGACCTTTAGATTTCAAAGATTTTAGATCAATAATTACTAAGGTGCATTTTTTGTTTTTATTATAATTAACACACCGATCAACAGAGATCCGATAGTATATTGGCGAGAGCGTTGGGCTTCCATGAGTGTCGCCCTGGGTTCAAATCCCAGCCGGAAAGGAAATCTTAAATGCAAATATTTTTTTCTAATTTTATAATTCTTTTTTTTTTATTTTTCCCTTTTGCGAAGTCAGTCAGTCAGTCTGACAGTCAATCAGTCAAGCACTCAGTCATTCAGTCTCAGTCAGTCAGTCCAGTCAGTCAGTCACTCAGTCAGTCAGTTAGTCCTTCAGCCAGTCAGTCAAGCAGTCAGTCATTTAGTCTCAGTCAGTCAGTCATTCAGTCAGTCAGTCAGTCAGGCAGTCAGTCAGTCGGTCAGCCTTATTCAGTCAGTCTGTCAGTCAGTCAGTCAGTCAGCCTTATTCAGTCAGTCTGTCAGTCATCCTTATTCAGTCAGTCTGTCAGTCAGTCAGTCGGTCAGTCCTGTCCAGTCAGTTAGTCAGTCAAGCAGTCAGTCAGGTAGTCAAGCAGTCAGTCAGTCAGTGTCAGTCAGTCATTTAGTCATTCAGTCAGTCAGTGAAATAGCCAGTCAGAGAGTCAAGCAGTCAGTCAGTCAGTCTCAGTCAGTCAGTCAGTCAGTCAGTCAGTCCAGTCTCATTCAGTCAGGCAGTTAGTCAGTCAGTCTCGGTCAGTCAGTGAGTCAGTCAGTCAGTATCAGTCAGTCAGTGAGTCAGTCTGTCAGTCAGGCAGTATCAGTCAGGCAGTAAGACTCCGCTCGACAGAACTCCGATAGCCTAATGGCTAGACCGCTGGTCTTCCAAGCGAGTGGCCTGGGTTCGAGTCCCAGCCTGAACGAAACTCTTCAATGTATACTTTTAGTTTCTAATTTGAAATTTCTTCTTCTTTTTTTTTAATTTTTCTCTTTTGCAAATATTGATTATTTATGTAGGGAGAAAAATTCTGAGTCAGTTTAATTATTCGACCTGTAAATTTCAAAGTGTTTGAATCAATAATTACCAAGGTGCATTTTTTGTTTTTATTATATTTAAGACTTCCATCGCCATCATCCTTAGCCATCAGAGCTCCGATAGCCTAATGGCTAGACCGTTGGGTTCCAAGCGCGTGGTACTGGGTTCGAGTCCCGGCCGGAACGAAAATCTTCCATGTATATATTTCTCTTCTAATTTGAAGATTCTTTTTTTTTTCAATTTCTTTCTTTTGCAAATATGGATTATTTATGTACGGAAGAAAATTCTGAGTCAGTTTAATCATTCGACCTTTAGATTTCAAAGATTTTAGATCAATAATTACTAAGGTGCATTTTTTGTTTTTATTATAATTAAGACACCGATCAACAGAGATCCGATAGTATATTGGCGAGAGCGTTGGGCTTCATGAGTGTCGCCCTGGGTTCAAATCCCAGCCGGAAAGGAAATCTTAAATGCAAATATTTTTTTCTAATTTTATAATTCTTTTTTTTTATTTTTCCCTTTTGCGAAGTCAGTCAGTCAGTCTGACAGTCAATCAGTCAAGCACTCAGTCATTCAGTCTCAGTCAGTCAGTCCAGTCAGTCAGTCACTCAGTCAGTCAGTTAGTGCTTCAGCCAGTCAGTCAAGCAGTCAGTCATTTAGTCTCAGTCGGTCAGTCATTCAGTCAGTCAGTCAGTCAGGCAGTCAGTCAGTCAGTCAGTCGGTCAGTCCTGTGCAGTCAGTTAGTCACTAAAGCAGTCAGTCAGTCTCAGTCAGTCAGTCAGTCAGTCAGTCCAGTCCAGTCTCAGTCAGTCAGTCAGTCAGTCTCGGTCAGTCAGTCAGTCAGTCATTCAGTCAGTCAGTCAGTCAGGCAGTCAGTCAGTCAGTTAGTCATTCAGCCAGTCAGTCAAGCAGTTAGTCAGTCAGTCAGTCAGGCAGTCAGTCAGTCAGTCAGTCGGTCAGTCCTGTGCAGTCAGTTAGTCTCAGTCAGTCAGTCAGTCAGTCAGTCTAGTCCAGTCTCAGTCAGTCAGTCAGTCAGTCTCGGTCAGTCAGTCAGTCAGTCATTCAGTCAGTCAGTCAGTCAGGCAGTCAGTCAGTCGGTCAGCCTTATTCAGTCAGTCTGTCAGTCATTCAGTCAGTCAGCCTTATTCAGTCAGTCTGTCAGTCATCCTTATTCAGTCAGTCTGTCAGTCAGTCAGTCGGTCAGTCCTGTCCAGTCAGTTAGTCAGTCAAGCAGTCAGTCAGGTAGTCAAGCAGTCAGTCAGTCAGTGTCAGTCAGTCATTTAGTCATTCAGTCAGTCAGTGAAATAGCCAGTCAGAGAGTCAAGCAGTCATTCAGTCAGTCTCAGTCAGTCAGTTAGTCAGTCAGTCAGTCAGTCAGTCAGTCAGTCCAGTCTCAGTCAGTCAGGCAGTTAGTCAGTCAGTCTCGGTCAGTCAGTGAGTCAGTCAGTCAGTATCAGTCAGTCAGTGAGTCAGTCTGTCAGTCAGGCAGTATCAGTCAGGCAGTAAGACTCCGCTCGACAGAACTCCGATAGCCTAATGGCTAGACCGCTGGTCTTCCAAGCGAGTGGCCTGGGTTCGAGTCCCAGCCGGAGCGAATATCTTCAATGGATATATTTCTTTTCTAATTTGAAAATTCTTTTTTTTTTTCAATTTCTTTCCTTTGCAATTATTGATTATTTATGTAGGGAAGAAAATTCTGAGTCAGTTTAATTTTTCGACACGAAGATTTCAAAGTGTTTAAATAAACAATTACCAAGGTGCATTTTTTGTTTTTATTATATTTAAAACCCCCACCGACAGAGCTCCCATAGACTAATGGCTAGAGTGTTAGGCTTCCAAGCGAGTGGCCCTGGGTTCGAGTCCCAGCCTGAACGAAAATCTTCAATGTATACTTTTAGTTTCTAATTTGAAATTTCTTCTTCTTTTTTTTTTAATTTTTCTCTTTTGCAAATATTGATTATTTATGTAGAGAGAAAAATTCTGAGTCAGTTTAATTATTCGACCTGTAAATTTCAAAGTGTTTGAATCAATAATTACCAAGGTGCATTTTTTGTTTTTATTATATTTAAGACTTCCATCGACAGAGCTCCGATAGCCTAATGGCTAGACCGTTGGGTTCCAAGCGCGTGGTACTGGGTTCGAGTCCCGGCCGGAACGAAAATCTTCCATGTATATATTTCTCTTCTAATTTGAAGATTCTTTTTTTTTTCAATTTCTTTCTTTTGCAAATATGGATTATTTATGTACGGAAGAAAATTCTGAGTCAGTTTAATCATTCGACCTTTAGATTTCAAAGATTTTAGATCAATAATTACTAAGGTGCATTTTTTGTTTTTATTATAATTAAGACACCGATCAACAGAGATCCGATAGTATATTGGCGAGAGCGTTGGGCTTCCATGAGTGTCGCCCTGGGTTCAAATCCCAGCCGGAAAGGAAATCTTAAATGCAAATATTTTTTTCTAATTTTATAATTCTTTTTTTTTATTTTTCCCTTTTGCGAAGTCAGTCAGTCAGTCTGACAGTCAATCAGTCAAGCACTCAGTCTTCAGTCTCAGTCAGTCAGTCCAGTCAGTCAGTCACTCAGTCAGTCAGTTAATCCTTCAGCCAGTCAGTCAAGCAGTCAGTCATTTAGTCTCAGTCAGTCAGTCATTCAGTCAGTCCGTCAGTCAGGCAGTCAGTCAGTCAGTCAGTCGGTCAGTCCTGTGCAGTCAGTTAGTCACTAAAGCAGTCAGTCAGTCTCAGTCAGTCAGTCAGTCAGTCCAGTCCAGTCTCAGTCAGTCAGTCTCGGTCAGTCAGTCAGTCAGTCATTCAGTCAGTCAGTCAGTCAGGCAGTCAGTCAGTCGGTCAGCCTTATTCAGTCAGTCTGTCAGTCAGTCAGTCAGTCAGCCTTATTCAGTCAGTCTGTCAGTCATCCTTATTCAGTCAGTCTGTCAGTCAGTCAGTCGGTCAGTCCTGTCCAGTCAGTTAGTCAGTCAAGCAGTCAGTCAGGTAGTCAAGCAGTCAGTCAGTCAGTGTCAGTCAGTCATTTAGTCATTCAGTCAGTCAGTGAAATAGAAAGTCAGAGAGTCAAGCAGTCAGTCAGTCAGTCTCAGTCAGTCAGTTAGTCAGTCAGTCAGTCAGTCAGTCCAGTCTCACTCAGTCAGGCAGTTAGTCAGTCAGTCTCGGTCAGTCAGTGAGTCAGTCAGTCAGTATCAGTCAGTCAGTGAGTCAGTCTGTCAGTCAGGCAGTATCAGTCAGGCAGTAAGACTCCGCTCGACAGAACTCCGATAGCCTAATGGCTAGACCGCTGGTCTTCCAAGCGAGTGGCCTGGGTTCGAGTCCCAGCCGGAGCGAATATCTTCAATGTATATATTTCTTTTCTAATTTGAAAATTCTTTTTTTTTTCAATTTCTTTCCTTTGCAATTATTGATTATTTATGTAGGGAAGAAAATTCTGACTCAGTTTAATTTTTCGACACGAAGATTTCAAAGTGTTTAAATAAACAATTACCAAGGTGCATTTCTTGTTTTTATTATATTTAAAACTCCCACCGACAGAGCTCCCATAGACTAATGGCTAGAGTGTTAGGCTTCCAAGCGAGTGGCCCTGGGTTCGAGTCCCAGCCTGAACGAAAATCTTCAATGTATACTTTTAGTTTCTAATTTGAAATTTCTTCTTCTTTTTTTTTAATTTTTCTCTTTTGCGAATATTGATTATTTATGTAGGGAGAAAAATTCTGAGTCAGTTTAATTATTCGACCTGTAAATTTCAAAGTGTTTGAATCAATAATTACCAAGGTGCATTTTTTGTTTTTATTATATTTAAGACTTCCATCGATAGAGCTCCGATAGCCTAATGGCTAGACCGTTGGGTTCCAAGCGCGTGGTACTGGGGTCGAGTCCCGGCCGGAACGAAAATCTTCCATGTATATATTTCTCTTCTAATTTGAAGATTCTTTTTTTTTCAATTTCTTTCTTTTGCAAATATGGATTATTTATGTACGGAAGAAAATTCTGAGTCAGTTTAATCATTCGACCTTTAGATTTCAAAGATTTTAGATCAATAATTACTAAGGTGCATTTTTTGTTTTTATTATAATTAACACACCGATCAACAGAGATCCGATAGTATATTGGCGAGAGCGTTGGGCTTCCATGAGTGTCGCCCTGGGTTCAAATCCCAGCCGGAAAGGAAATCTTAAATGCAAATATTTTTTTCTAATTTTATAATTTTTTTTTTTTTTTTATTTTTCCCTTTTGCGAAGTCAGTCAGTCAGTCTGACAGTCAATCAGTCAAGCACTCAGTCATTCAGTCTCAGTCAGTCAGTCCAGTCAGTCAGTCACTCAGTCAGTCAGTTAGTCCTTCAGCCAGTCAGTCAAGCAGTCAGTCATTTAGTCTCAGTCAGTCAGTCATTCAGTCAGTCAGTCAGTCAGGCAGTCAGTCAGTCGGTCAGCCTTATTCAGTCAGTCTGTCAGTCAGTCAGTCAGTCAGCCTTATTCAGTCAGTCTGTCAGTCATCCTTATTCAGTCAGTCTGTCAGTCAGTCAGTCGGTCAGTCCTGTCCAGTCAGTTAGTCAGTCAAGCAGTCAGTCAGGTAGTCAAGCAGTCAGTCAGTCAGTGTCAGTCAGTCATTTAGTCATTCAGTCAGTCAGTGAAATAGCCAGTCAGAGAGTCAAGCAGTCAGTCAGTCAGTCTCAGTCAGTCAGTCAGTCAGTCAGTCAGTCCAGTCTCAGTCAGTCAGGCAGTTAGTCAGTCAGTCTCGGTCAGTCAGTGAGTCAGTCAGTCAGTATCAGTCAGTCAGTGAGTCAGTCTGTCAGTCAGGCAGTATCAGTCAGGCAGTAAGACTCCGCTCGACAGAACTCCGATAGCCTAATGGCTAGACCGCTGGTCTTCCAAGCGAGTGGCCTGGGTTCGAGTCCCAGCCGGAGCGAATATCTTCAATGTATATATTTCTTTTCTAATTTGAAAATTCTTTTTTTTTTTTTAATTTCTTTCCTTTGCAATTATTGATTATTTATGTAGGGAAGAAAATTCTGAGTCAGTTTAATTTTTCGACACGAAGATTTCAAAGTGTTTAAATAAACAATTACCAAGGTGCATTTTTTGTTTTTATTATATTTAAAACTCCCACCGACAGAGCTCCCATAGACTAATGGCTAGAGTGTTAGGCTTCCAAGCGAGTGGCCCTGGGTTCGAGTCCCAGCCTGAACGAAAATCTTCAATGTATACTTTTAGTTTCTAATTTGAAATTTCTTCTTCTTTTTTTTAATTTTTCTCTTTTGCGAATATTGATTATTTATGTAGGGAGAAAAATTCTGAGTCAGTTTAATTATTCGACCTGTAAATTTCAAAGTGTTTGAATCAATAATTACCAAGGTGCATTTTTTGTTTTTATTATATTTAAGACTTCCATCGACAAAGCTCCGATAGCCTAATGGCTAGACCGTTGGGTTCCAAGCGCGTGGTACTGGGTTCGAGTCCCGGCCGGAACGAAAATCTTCCATGTATATATTTCTCTTCTAATTTGAAGATTCTTTTTTTTTTCAATTTCTTTCTTTTGCAAATATGGATTATTTATGTACGGAAGAAAATTCTGAGTCAGTTTAATCATTCGACCTTTAGATTTCAAAGATTTTAGATCAATAATTACTAAGGTGCATTTTTTGTTTTTATTATAATTAAGACACCGATCAACAGAGATCCGATAGTATATTGGCGAGAGCGTTGGGCTTCCATGAGTGTCGCCCTGGGTTCAAATCCCAGCCGGAAAGGAAATCTTAAATGCAAATATTTTTTTCTAATTTTATAATTCTTTTTTTTTATTTTTCCCTTTTGCGAAGTCAGTCAGTCAGTCTGACAGTCAATCAGTCAAGCACTCAGTCATTCAGTCTCAGTCAGTCAGTCCAGTCAGTCAGTCACTCAGTCAGTCAGTTAGTCCTTCAGCCAGTCAGTCAAGCAGTCAGTCATTTAGTCTCAGTCAGTCAGTCATTCAGTCAGTCAGTCAGTCAGGCAGTCAGTCAGTCGGTCAGCATTATTCAGTCAGTCTGTCAGTCAGTCAGTCAGTCAGCCTTATTCAGTCAGTCTGTCAGTCAGTCAGTCGGTCAGTCCTGTCCAGTCAGTTAGTCAGTCAAGCAGTCAGTCAGGTAGTCAAGCAGTCAGTCAGTCAGTGTCTGTCAGTCATTTAGTCATTCAGTCAGTCAGTGAAATAGCCAGTCAGAGAGTCAAGCAGTCAGTCAGTCAGTCTCAGTCAGTCAGTTAGTCAGTCAGTCAGTCAGTCAGTCCAGTCTCAGTTAGTCAGGCAGTTAGTCAGTCAGTCTCGGTCAGTCAGTGAGTCAGTCAGTCAGTATCAGTCAGTCAGTGAGTCAGTCTGTCAGTCAGGCAGTATCAGTCAGGCAGTAAGACTCCGCTCGACAGAACTCCGATAGCCTAATGGCTAGACCGCTGGTCTTCCAAGCGAGTGGCCTGGGTTCGAGTCCCAGCCGGAGCGAATATCTTCAATGTATATATTTCTTTTCTAATTTGAAAATTCTTTTTTTTTTTCAATTTCTTTCCTTTGCAATTATTGATTATTTATGTAGGGAAGAAAATTCTGAGTCAGTTTAATTTTTCGACACGAAGATTTCAAAGTGTTTAAATAAACAATTACCAAGGTGCATTTTTTGTTTTTATTATATTTAAAACTCCCACCGACAGAGCTCTCATAGACTAATGGCTAGAGTGTTAGGCTTCCAAGCGAGTGGCCCTGGGTTCGAGTCCCAGCCTGAACGAAAATCTTCACTGTATACTTTTAGTTTCTAATTTGAAATTTCTTCTTCTTTTTTTTTCAATTTTTCTCTTTTGCGAATATTGATTATTTATGTAGGGAGAAAAATTCTGAGTCAGTTTAATTATTCGACCTGTAAATTTCAAAGTGTTTGAATCAATAATTACCAAGGTGCATTTTTTGTTTTTATTATATTTAAGACTTCCATCGACAGAGCTCCGATAGCCTAATGGCTAGACCGTTGGGTTCCTAGCGCGTGGTACTGGGTTCGAGTCCAGGCCGGAAAGGAAATCTTAAATGCAAATATTTTTTTCTAATTTTATAATTCTTTTTTTTTTATTTTTCCCTTTTGCGAAGTCAGTCAGTCAGTCTGACAGTCAATCAGTCAAGCACTCAGTCATTCAGTCTCAGTCAGTCAGTCCAGTCAGTCAGTCACTCAGTCAGTCAGTTAGTCATTCAGCCAGTCAGTCAAGCAGTTAGTCAGTCAGTCAGTCAGGCAGTCAGTCAGTCAGTCAGTCGGTCAGTCCTGTGCAGTCAGTTAGTCACTAAAGCAGTCAGTCAGTCTCAGTCAGTCAGTCAGTCAGTCAGTCAGTCTCGGTCAGTCAGTCAGTCAGTCATTCAGTCAGTCAGTCAGTCAGGCAGTCAGTCAGTCGGTCAGCCTTATTCAGTCAGTCTGTCAGTCATTCAGTCAGTCAGCCTTATTCAGTCAGTCTCTCAGTCATCCTTATTCAGTCAGTCTGTCAGTCATCCTTATTCAGTCAGTCTGTCAGTCAGTCAGTCGGTCAGTCCTGTCCAGTCAGTTAGTCAGTCAAGCAGTCAGTCAGGTAGTCAAGCAGTCAGTCAGTCAGTGTCAGTCAGTCATTTAGTCATTCAGTCAGTCAGTGAAATAGCCAGTCAATCAGTCAAGCACTCAGTCATTCAGTCTCAGTCAGTCAGTCCAGTCAGTCAGTCACTCAGTCAGTCAGTTAATCCTTCAGCCAGTCAGTCAAGCAGTCAGTCATTTAGTCTCAGTCAGTCAGTCATTCAGTCAGTCCGTCAGTCAGGCAGTCAGTCAGTCAGTCAGTCGGTCAGTCCTGTGCAGTCAGTTAGTCACTAAAGCAGTCAGTCAGTCTCAGTCAGTCAGTCAGTCAGTCCAGTCCAGTCTCAGTCAGTCAGTCTCGGTCAGTCAGTCAGTCAGTCATTCAGTCAGTCAGTCAGTCAGGCAGTCAGTCAGTCGGTCAGCCTTATTCAGTCAGTCTGTCAGTCAGTCAGTCAGCCTTATTCAGTCAGTCTGTCAGTCATCCTTATTCAGTCAGTCTGTCAGTCAGTCAGTCGGTCAGTCCTGTCCAGTCAGTTAGTCAGTCAAGCAGTCAGTCAGGTAGTCAAGCAGTCAGTCAGTCAGTGTCAGTCAGTCATTTAGTCATTCAGTCAGTCAGTGAAATAGAAAGTCAGAGAGTCAAGCAGTCAGTCAGTCAGTCTCACTCAGTCAGTCAGTTAGTCATTCAGCCAGTCAGTCAAGCAGTTAGTCAGTCAGTCAGTCAGGCAGTCAGTCAGTCAGTCAGTCGGTCAGTCCTGTGCAGTCAGTTAGTCACTAAAGCAGTCAGTCAGTCTCAGTCAGTCAGTCAGTCAGTCAGTCTAGTCCAGTCTCAGTCAGTCAGTCAGTCAGTCTCGGTCAGTCAGTCAGTCAGTCATTCAGTCAGTCAGTCAGTCAGGCAGTCAGTCAGTCGGTCAGCCTTATTCAGTCAGTCTGTCAGTCAGTCAGTCAGTCAGCCTTATTCAGTCAGTCTGTCAGTCATCCTTATTCATTCAGTCTGTCAGTCAGTCAGTCGGTCAGTCCTGTCCAGTCAGTTAGTCAGTCAAGCAGTCAGTCAGGTAGTCAAGCAGTCAGTCAGTCAGTGTCAGTCAGTCATTTAGTCATTCAGTCAGTCAGGTAGTCAAGCAGTCAGTCAGTCAGTGTCAGTCAGTCATTTAGTCATTCAGTCAGTCAGTGAAATAGCCAGTCAGAGAGTCAGTCAGTCAGTCTCAGTCAGTCAGTCAGTCAGTCAGTCAGTCAGTCAGTCAGTCAGTCCAGTCTCAGTCAGTCAGGCAGTTAGTCAGTCAGTCTCGGTCAGTCAGTGAGTCAGTCAGTCAGTATCAGTCAGTCAGTCCAGTCTCAGTCAGTCAGGCAGTTAGTCAGTCAGTCTCGGTCAGTCAGTGAGTCAGTCAGTCAGTATCAGTCAGTCAGTGAGTCAGTCTGTCAGTCAGGCAGTATCAGTCAGGCAGTAAGACTCCGCTCGACAGAACTCCGATAGCCTAATGGCTAGACCGCTGGTCTTCCAAGCGAGTGGCCTGGGTTCGAGTCCCAGCCGGAGCGAATATCTTCAATGTATATATTTCTTTTCTAATTTGAAAATTCTTTTTTTTTCAATTTCTTTCCTTTGCAATTATTGATTATTTATGTAGGGAAGAAAATTCTGAGTCAGTTTAATTTTTCGACACGAAGATTTCAAAGTGTTTAAATAAACAATTACCAAGGTGCATTTTTTGTTTTTATTATATTTAAAACTCCCACCGACAGAGCTCCCATAGACTAATGGCTAGAGTGTTAGGTTTCCAAGCGAGTGGCCCTGGGTTCGAGTCCCAGCCTGAACGAAAATCTTCAATGTATACTTTTAGTTTCTAATTTGAAATTTCTTCTTCTTTTTTTTTAATTTTTCTCTTTTGCGAATATTGATTATTTATGTAGGGAGAAAAATTCTGAGTCAGTTTAATTATTCGACCTGTAAATTTCAAAGTGTTTGAATCAATAATTACCAAGGTGCATTTTTTGTTTTTATTATATTTAAGACTTCCATCGACAGAGCTCCGATAGCCTAATGGCTAGACCGTTGGGTTCCAAGCGCGTGGTACTGGGTTCGAGTCCCGGCCGGAACGAAAATCTTCCATGTATATATTTCTCTTCTAATTTGAAGATTCTTTTTTTTTTCAATTTCTTTCTTTTGCAAATATGGATTATTTATGTACGGAAGAAAATTCTGAGTCAGTTTAATCATTCGACCTTTAGATTTCAAAGATTTTAGATCAATAATTACTAAGGTGCATTTTTTGTTTTTATTATAATTAAGACACCGATCAACAGAGATCCGATAGTATATTGGCGAGAGCGTTGGGCTTCCATGAGTGTCGCCCTGGGTTCAAATCCCAGCCGGAAAGGAAATCTTAAATGCAAATATTTTTTTCTAATTTTATAATTCTTTTTTTTTATTTTTCCCTTTTGCG
The DNA here is from genome assembly GCF_026930045.1 of Uloborus diversus. Classification (NCBI taxonomy): domain Eukaryota; kingdom Metazoa; phylum Arthropoda; class Arachnida; order Araneae; family Uloboridae; genus Uloborus; species Uloborus diversus. The sequence goes on along the minus strand of NW_026558581.1, from coordinate 141,930 downwards.
AAGTCAGTCAGTCAGTCTGACAGTCAATCAGTCAAGCACTCAGTCATTCAGTCTCAGTCAGTCAGTCCAGTCAGTCAGTCACTCAGTCAGTCAGTTAGTCCTTCAGCCAGTCAGTCAAGCAGTCAGTCATTTAGTCTCAGTCAGTCAGTCATTCAGTCAGTCAGTCAGTCAGGCAGTCAGTCAGTCGGTCAGCATTATTCAGTCAGTCTGTCAGTCAGTCAGTCAGTCAGCCTTATTCAGTCAGTCTGTCAGTCAGTCAGTCGGTCAGTCCTGTCCAGTCAGTTAGTCAGTCAAGCAGTCAGTCAGGTAGTCAAGCAGTCAGTCAGTCAGTGTCTGTCAGTCATTTAGTCATTCAGTCAGTCAGTGAAATAGCCAGTCAGAGAGTCAAGCAGTCAGTCAGTCAGTCTCAGTCAGTCAGTTAGTCAGTCAGTCAGTCAGTCAGTCCAGTCTCAGTTAGTCAGGCAGTTAGTCAGTCAGTCTCGGTCAGTCAGTGAGTCAATCAGTCAGTATCAGTCAGTCAGTGAGTCAGTCTGTCAGTCAGGCAGTATCAGTCAGGCAGTAAGACTCCGCTCGACAGAACTCCGATAGCCTAATGGCTAGACCGCTGGTCTTCCAAGCGAGTGGCCTGGGTTCGAGTCCCAGCCGGAGCGAATATCTTCAATGTATATATTTCTTTTCTAATTTGAAAATTCTTTTTTTTTTTTCAATTTCTTTCCTTTGCAATTATTGATTATTTATGTAGGGAAGAAAATTCTGAGTCAGTTTAATTTTTCGACACGAAGATTTCAAAGTGTTTAAATAAACAATTACCAAGGTGCATTTTTTGTTTTTATTATATTTAAAACTCCCACCGACAGAGCTCTCATAGACTAATGGCTAGAGTGTTAGGCTTCCAAGCGAGTGGCCCTGGGTTCGAGTCCCAGCCTGAACGAAAATCTTCACTGTATACTTTTAGTTTCTAATTTGAAATTTCTTCTTCTTTTTTTTTCAATTTTTCTCTTTTGCGAATATTGATTATTTATGTAGGGAGAAAAATTCTGAGTCAGTTTAATTATTCGACCTGTAAATTTCAAAGTGTTTGAATCAATAATTACCAAGGTGCATTTTTTGTTTTTATTATATTTAAGACTTCCATCGACAGAGCTCCGATAGCCTAATGGCTAGACCGTTGGGTTCCTAGCGCGTGGTACTGGGTTCGAGTCCCGGCCGGAAAGGAAATCTTAAATGCAAATATTTTTTTCTAATTTTATAATTCTTTTTTTTTTATTTTTCCCTTTTGCGAAGTCAGTCAGTCAGTCTGACAGTCAATCAGTCAAGCACTCAGTCATTCAGTCTCAGTCAGTCAGTCCAGTCAGTCAGTCACTCAGTCAGTCAGTTAGTCATTCAGCCAGTCAGTCAAGCAGTTAGTCAGTCAGTCAGTCAGGCAGTCAGTCAGTCAGTCAGTCGGTCAGTCCTGTGCAGTCAGTTAGTCACTAAAGCAGTCAGTCAGTCTCAGTCAGTCAGTCAGTCAGTCAGTCTAGTCCAGTCTCAGTCAGTCAGTCACTCAGTCTCGGTCAGTCAGTCAGTCAGTCATTCAGTCAGTCAGTCAGTCAGGCAGTCAGTCAGTCGGTCAGCCTTATTCAGTCAGTCTGTCAGTCATTCAGTCAGTCAGCCTTATTCAGTCAGTCTCTCAGTCATCCTTATTCAGTCAGTCTGTCAGTCATCCTTATTCAGTCAGTCTGTCAGTCAGTCAGTCGGTCAGTCCTGTCCAGTCAGTTAGTCAGTCAAGCAGTCAGTCAGGTAGTCAAGCAGTCAGTCAGTCAGTGTCAGTCAGTCATTTAGTCATTCAGTCAGTCAGTGAAATAGCCAGTCAATCAGTCAAGCACTCAGTCATTCAGTCTCAGTCAGTCAGTCCAGTCAGTCAGTCACTCAGTCAGTCAGTTAATCCTTCAGCCAGTCAGTCAAGCAGTCAGTCATTTAGTCTGAGTCAGTCAGTCATTCAGTCAGTCCGTCAGTCAGGCAGTCAGTCAGTCAGTCAGTCGGTCAGTCCTGTGCAGTCAGTTAGTCACTAAAGCAGTCAGTCAGTCTCAGTCAGTCAGTCAGTCAGTCCAGTCCAGTCTCAGTCAGTCAGTCTCGGTCAGTCAGTCAGTCAGTCATTCAGTCAGTCAGTCAGTCAGGCAGTCAGTCAGTCGGTCAGCCTTATTCAGTCAGTCTGTCAGTCAGTCAGTCAGCCTTATTCAGTCAGTCTGTCAGTCATCCTTATTCAGTCAGTCTGTCAGTCAGTCAGTCGGTCAGTCCTGTCCAGTCAGTTAGTCAGTCAAGCAGTCAGTCAGGTAGTCAAGCAGTCAGTCAGTCAGTGTCAGTCAGTCATTTAGTCATTCAGTCAGTCAGTGAAATAGAAAGTCAGAGAGTCAAGCAGTCAGTCAGTCAGTCTCACTCAGTCAGTCAGTTAGTCATTCAGCCAGTCAGTCAAGCAGTTAGTCAGTCAGTCAGTCAGGCAGTCAGTCAGTCAGTCAGTCGGTCAGTCCTGTGCAGTCAGTTAGTCACTAAAGCAGTCAGTAAGTCTCAGTCAGTCAGTCAGTCAGTCAGTCTAGTCCAGTCTCAGTCAGTCAGTCAGTCAGTCTCGGTCAGTCAGTCAGTCAGTCATTCAGTCAGTCAGTCAGTCAGGCAGTCAGTCAGTCGGTCAGCCTTATTCAGTCAGTCTGTCAGTCAGTCAGTCAGTCAGCCTTATTCAGTCAGTCTGTCAGTCATCCTTATTCAGTCAGTCTGTCAGTCAGTCAGTCGGTCAGTCCTGTCCAGTCAGTTAGTCAGTCAAGCAGTCAGTCAGGTAGTCAAGCAGTCAGTCAGTCAGTGTCAGTCAGTCATTTAGTCATTCAGTCAGTCAGGTAGTCAAGCAGTCAGTCAGTCAGTGTCAGTCAGTCATTTAGTCATTCAGTCAGTCAGTGAAATAGCCAGTCAGAGAGTCAGTCAGTCAGTCTCAGTCAGTCAGTCAGTCAGTCAGTCAGTCAGTCAGTCAGTCCAGTCTCAGTCAGTCAGGCAGTTAGTCAGTCAGTCTCGGTCAGTCAGTGAGTCAGTCAGTCAGTATCAGTCAGTCAGTCCAGTCTCAGTCAGTCAGGCAGTTAGTCAGTCAGTCTCGGTCAGTCAGTGAGTCAGTCAGTCAGTATCAGTCAGTCAGTGAGTCAGTCTGTCAGTCAGGCAGTATCAGTCAGGCAGTAAGACTCCGCTCGACAGAACTCCGATAGCCTAATGGCTAGACCGCTGGTCTTCCAAGCGAGTGGCCTGGGTTCGAGTCCCAGCCGGAGCGAATATCTTCAATGTATATATTTCTTTTCTAATTTGAAAATTCTTTTTTTTTCAATTTCTTTCCTTTGCAATTATTGATTATTTATGTAGGGAAGAAAATTCTGAGTCAGTTTAATTTTTCGACACGAAGATTTCAAAGTGTTTAAATAAACAATTACCAAGGTGCATTTTTTGTTTTTATTATATTTAAAACTCCCACCGACAGAGCTCCCATAGACTAATGGCTAGAGTGTTAGGTTTCCAAGCGAGTGGCCCTGGGTTCGAGTCCCAGCCTGAACGAAAATCTTCAATGTATACTTTTAGTTTCTAATTTGAAATTTCTTCTTCTTTTTTTTTAATTTTTCTCTTTTGCGAATATTGATTATTTATGTAGGGAGAAAAATTCTGAGTCAGTTTAATTATTCGACCTGTAAATTTCAAAGTGTTTGAATCAATAATTACCAAGGTGCATTTTTTGTTTTTATTATATTTAAGACTTCCATCGACAGAGCTCCGATAGCCTAATGGCTAGACCGTTGGGTTCCTAGCGCGTGGTACTGGGTTCGAGTCCCGGCCGGAAAGGAAATCTTAAATGCAAATATTTTTTTCTAATTTTATAATTCTTTTTTTTTTATTTTTCCCTTTTGCGAAGTCAGTCAGTCAGTCTGACAGTCAATCAGTCAAGCACTCAGTCATTCAGTCTCAGTCAGTCAGTCCAGTCAGTCAGTCACTCAGTCAGTCAGTTAGTCCTTCAGCCAGTCAGTCAAGCAGTCAGTCATTTAGTCTCAGTCAGTCAGTCATTCAGTCAGTCAGTCAGTCAGGCAGTCAGTCAGTCAGTCAGTCGGTCAGTCCTGTGCAGTCAGTTAGTCACTAAAGCAGTCAGTCAGTCTCAGTCAGTCATTCAGTCAGTCAGTCCAGTCCAGTCTCAGTCAGTCAGTCAGTCAGTCTCGGTCAGTCAGTCAGTCAGTCATTCAGTCAGTCAGTCAGTCAGGCGGTCAGTCAGTCGGTCAGCCTTATTCAGTCAATCATTCAGTCAGTCTGTCAGTCATCCTTATTCAGTCAGTCTGTCAGTCAGTCACTCGGTCAGTCCTGTCCAGTCAGTTAGTCAGTCAAGCAGTCAGTCAGGTAGTCAAGCAGTCAGTCAGTCAGTGTCAGTCAGTCATTTATTCATTCAGTCAGTCAGTGAAATAGCCAGTCAGAGAGTCAAGCAGTCAGTCAGTCAGTCTCAGTCAGTCAGTCAGTCAGTCAGTCCAGTCTCAGTCAGTCAGGCAGTTAGTCAGTCAGTCTCGGTCAGTCAGTGAGTCAGTCAGTCAGTATCAGTCAGTCAGTGAGTCAGTCTGTCAGTCAGGCAGTATCAGTCAGGCAGTAAGACTCCGCTCGACAGAACTCCGATAGCCTAATGGCTAGACCGCTGGTCTTCCAAGCGAGTGGCCTGGGTTCGAGTCCCAGCCGGAGCGAATATCTTCAATGGATATATTTCTTTTCTAATTTGAAAATTCTTTTTTTTTCAATTTCTTTCCTTTGCAATTATTGATTATTTATGTAGGGAAGAAAATTCTGAGTCAGTTTAATTTTTCGACACGAAGATTTCAAAGTGTTTAAATAAACAATTACCAAGGTGCATTTTTTGTTTTTATTATATTTAAAACCCCCACCGACAGAGCTCCCATAGACTAATGGCTAGAGTGTTAGGCTTCCAAGCGAGTGGCCCTGGGTTCGAGTCCCAGCCTGAACGAAAATCTTCAATGTATACTTTTAGTTTCTAATTTGAAATTTCTTCTTCTTTTTTTTTTTAATTTTTCTCTTTTGCAAATATTGATTATTTATGTAGGGAGAAAAATTCTGAGTCAGTTTAATTATTCGACCTGTAAATTTCAAAGTGTTTGAATCAATAATTACCAAGGTGCATTTTTTGTTTTTATTATATTTAAGACTTCCATCGACAGAGCTCCGATAGCCTAATGGCTAGACCGTTGGGTTCCAAGCGCGTGGTACTGGGTTCGAGTCCCGGCCGGAACGAAAATCTTCCATGTATATATTTCTCTTCTAATTTGAAGATTCTTTTTTTTTTCAATTTCTTTCTTTTGCAAATATGGATTATTTATGTACGGAAGAAAATTCTGAGTCAGTTTAATCATTCGACCTTTAGATTTCAAAGATTTTAGATCAATAATTACTAAGGTGCATTTTTTGTTTTTATTATAATTAAGACACCGATCAACAGAGATCCGATAGTATATTGGCGAGAGCGTTGGGCTTCCATGAGTGTCGCCCTGGGTTCAAATCCCAGCCGGAAAGGAAATCTTAAATGCAAATATTTTTTTCTAATTTTATAATTCTTTTTTTTTATTTTTCCCTTTTGCGAAGTCAGTCAGTCAGTCTGACAGTCAATCAGTCAAGCACTCAGTCATTCAGTCTCAGTCAGTCAGTCCAGTCAGTCAGTCACTCAGTCAGTCAGTTAATCCTTCAGCCAGTCAGTCAAGCAGTCAGTCATTTAGTCTCAGTCAGTCAGTCATTCAGTCAGTCCGTCAGTCAGGCAGTCAGTCAGTCAGTCAGTCGGTCAGTCCTGTGCAGTCAGTTAGTCACTAAAGCAGTCAGTCAGTCTCAGTCAGTCAGTCAGTCAGTCCAGTCCAGTCTCAGTCAGTCAGTCTCGGTCAGTCAGTCAGTCAGTCATTCAGTCAGTCAGTCAGTCAGGCAGTCAGTCAGTCGGTCAGCCTTATTCAGTCAGTCTGTCAGTCAGTCAGTCAGCCTTATTCAGTCAGTCTGTCAGTCATCCTTATTCAGTCAGTCTGTCAGTCAGTCAGTCGGTCAGTCCTGTCCAGTCAGTTAGTCAGTCAAGCAGTCAGTCAGGTAGTCAAGCAGTCAGTCAGTCAGTGTCAGTCAGTCATTTAGTCATTCAGTCAGTCAGTGAAATAGAAAGTCAGAGAGTCAAGCAGTCAGTCAGTCAGTCTCACTCAGTCAGTCAGTTAGTCATTCAGCCAGTCAGTCAAGCAGTTAGTCAGTCAGTCAGTCAGGCAGTCAGTCAGTCAGTCAGTCGGTCAGTCCTGTGCAGTCAGTTAGTCACTAAAGCAGTCAGTCAGTCTCAGTCAGTCAGTCAGTCAGTCAGTCTAGTCCAGTCTCAGTCAGTCAGTCAGTCAGTCTCGGTCAGTCAGTCAGTCAGTCATTCAGTCAGTCAGTCAGTCAGGCAGTCAGTCAGTCGGTCAGCCTTATTCAGTCAGTCTGTCAGTCAGTCAGTCAGTCAGCCTTATTCAGTCAGTCTGTCAGTCATCCTTATTCAGTCAGTCTGTCAGTCAGTCAGTCGGTCAGTCCTGTCCAGTCAGTTAGTCAGTCAAGCAGTCAGTCAGGTAGTCAAGCAGTCAGTCAGTCAGTGTCAGTCAGTCATTTAGTCATTCAGTCAGTCAGTGAAATAGCCAGTCAGAGAGTCAGTCAGTCTCAGTCAGTCAGTCAGTCAGTCAGTCAGTCAGTCAGTCAGTCCAGTCTCAGTCAGTCAGGCAGTTAGTCAGTCAGTCTCGGTCAGTCAGTGAGTCAGTCAGTCAGTATCAGTCAGTCAGTCCAGTCTCAGTCAGTCAGGCAGTTAGTCAGTCAGTCTCGGTCAGTCAGTGAGTCAGTCAGTCAGTATCAGTCAGTCAGTGAGTCAGTCTGTCAGTCAGGCAGTATCAGTCAGGCAGTAAGACTCCGCTCGACAGAACTCCGATAGCCTAATGGCTAGACCGCTGGTCTTCCAAGCGAGTGGCCTGGGTTCGAGTCCCAGCCGGAGCGAATATCTTCAATGTATATATTTCTTTTCTAATTTGAAAATTCTTTTTTTTTCAATTTCTTTCCTTTGCAATTATTGATTATTTATGTAGGGAAGAAAATTCTGAGTCAGTTTAATTTTTCGACACGAAGATTTCAAAGTGTTTAAATAAACAATTACCAAGGTGCATTTTTTGTTTTTATTATATTTAAAACTCCCACCGACAGAGCTCCCATAGACTAATGGCTAGAGTGTTAGGTTTCCAAGCGAGTGGCCCTGGGTTCGAGTCCCAGCCTGAACGAAAATCTTCAATGTATACTTTTAGTTTCTAATTTGAAATTTCTTCTTCTTTTTTTTTAATTTTTCTCTTTTGCGAATATTGATTATTTATGTAGGGAGAAAAATTCTGAGTCAGTTTAATTATTCGACCTGTAAATTTCAAAGTGTTTGAATCAATAATTACCAAGGTGCATTTTTTGTTTTTATTATATTTAAGACTTCCATCGACAGAGCTCCGATAGCCTAATGGCTAGACCGTTGGGTTCCTAGCGCGTGGTACTGGGTTCGAGTCCCGGCCGGAAAGGAAATCTTAAATGCAAATATTTTTTTCTAATTTTATAATTCTTTTTTTTTTATTTTTCCCTTTTGCGAAGTCAGTCAGTCAGTCTGACAGTCAATCAGTCAAGCACTCAGTCATTCAGTCTCAGTCAGTCAGTCCAGTCAGTCAGTCACTCAGTCAGTCAGTTAGTCCTTCAGCCAGTCAGTCAAGCAGTCAGTCATTTAGTCTCAGTCAGTCAGTCATTCAGTCAGTCAGTCAGTCAGGCAGTCAGTCAGTCAGTCAGTCGGTCAGTCCTGTGCAGTCAGTTAGTCACTAAAGCAGTCAGTCAGTCTCAGTCAGTCATTCAGTCAGTCAGTCCAGTCCAGTCTCAGTCAGTCAGTCAGTCAGTCTCGGTCAGTCAGTCAGTCAGTCATTCAGTCAGTCAGTCAGTCAGGCGGTCAGTCAGTCGGTCAGCCTTATTCAGTCAATCATTCAGTCAGTCTGTCAGTCATCCTTATTCAGTCAGTCTGTCAGTCAGTCACTCGGTCAGTCCTGTCCAGTCAGTTAGTCAGTCAAGCAGTCAGTCAGGTAGTCAAGCAGTCAGTCAGTCAGTGTCAGTCAGTCATTTATTCATTCAGTCAGTCAGTGAAATAGCCAGTCAGAGAGTCAAGCAGTTAGTCAGTCAGTCTCGGTCAGTCAGTGAGTCAGTCAGTCAGTATCAGTCAGTCAGTGAGTCAGTCTGTCAGTCAGGCAGTATCAGTCAGGCAGTAAGACTCCGCTCGACAGAACTCCGATAGCCTAATGGCTAGACCGCTGGTCTTCCAAGCGAGTGGCCTGGGTTCGAGTCCCAGCCGGAGCGAATATCTTCAATGGATATATTTCTTTTCTAATTTGAAAATTCTTTTTTTTTCAATTTCTTTCCTTTGCAATTATTGATTATTTATGTAGGGAAGAAAATTCTGAGTCAGTTTAATTTTTCGACACGAAGATTTCAAAGTGTTTAAATAAACAATTACCAAGGTGCATTTTTTGTTTTTATTATATTTAAAACCCCCACCGACAGAGCTCCCATAGACTAATGGCTAGAGTGTTAGGCTTCCAAGCGAGTGGCCCTGGGTTCGAGTCCCAGCCTGAACGAAAATCTTCAATGTATACTTTTAGTTTCTAATTTGAAATTTCTTCTTCTTTTTTTTTTAATTTTTCTCTTTTGCAAATATTGATTATTTATGTAGGGAGAAAAATTCTGAGTCAGTTTAATTATTCGACCTGTAAATTTCAAAGTGTTTGAATCAATAATTACCAAGGTGCATTTTTTGTTTTTATTATATTTAAGACTTCCATCGACAGAGCTCCGATAGCCTAATGGCTAGACCGTTGGGTTCCAAGCGCGTGGTACTGGGTTCGAGTCCCGGCCGGAACGAAAATCTTCCATGTATATATTTCTCTTCTAATTTGAAGATTCTTTTTTTTTTCAATTTCTTTCTTTTGCAAATATGGATTATTTATGTACGGAAGAAAATTCTGAGTCAGTTTAATCATTCGACCTTTAGATTTCAAAGATTTTAGATCAATAATTACTAAGGTGCATTTTTTGTTTTTATTATAATTAAGACACCGATCAACAGAGATCCGATAGTATATTGGCGAGAGCGTTGGGCTTCCATGAGTGTCGCCCTGGGTTCAAATCCCAGCCGGAAAGGAAATCTTAAATGCAAATATTTTTTTCTAATTTTATAATTCTTTTTTTTTATTTTTCCCTTTTGCGAAGTCAGTCAGTCAGTCTGACAGTCAATCAGTCAAGCACTCAGTCATTCAGTCTCAGTCAGTCAGTCCAGTCAGTCAGTCACTCAGTCAGTCAGTTAATCCTTCAGCCAGTCAGTCAAGCAGTCAGTCATTTAGTCTCAGTCAGTCAGTCATTCAGTCAGTCCGTCAGTCAGGCAGTCAGTCAGTCAGTCAGTCGGTCAGTCCTGTGCAGTCAGTTAGTCACTAAAGCAGTCAGTCAGTCTCAGTCAGTCAGTCAGTCAGTCCAGTCCAGTCTCAGTCAGTCAGTCTCGGTCAGTCAGTCAGTCAGTCATTCAGTCAGTCAGTCAGTCAGGCAGTCAGTCAGTCGGTCAGCCTTATTCAGTCAGTCTGTCAGTCAGTCAGTCAGCCTTATTCAGTCAGTCTGTCAGTCATCCTTATTCAGTCAGTCTGTCAGTCAGTCAGTCGGTCAGTCCTGTCCAGTCAGTTAGTCAGTCAAGCAGTCAGTCAGGTAGTCAAGCAGTCAGTCAGTCAGTGTCAGTCAGTCATTTAGTCATTCAGTCAGTCAGTGAAATAGAAAGTCAGAGAGTCAAGCAGTCAGTCAGTCAGTCTCACTCAGTCAGTCAGTTAGTCATTCAGCCAGTCAGTCAAGCAGTTAGTCAGTCAGTCTGTCAGGCAGTCAGTCAGTCAGTCAGTCGGTCAGTCCTGTGCAGTCAGTTAGTCACTAAAGCAGTCAGTCAGTCTCAGTCAGTCAGTCAGTCAGTCAGTCTAGTCCAGTCTCAGTCAGTCAGTCAGTCAGTCTCGGTCAGTCAGTCAGTCAGTCATTCAGTCAGTCAGTCAGTCAGGCAGTCAGTCAGTCGGTCAGCCTTATTCAGTCAGTCTGTCAGTCAGTCAGTCAGTCAGCCTTATTAAGTCAGTCTGTCAGTCATCCTTATTCAGTCAGTCTGTCAGTCAGTCAGTCGGTCAGTCCTGTCCAGTCAGTTAGTCAGTCAAGCAGTCAGTCAGGTAGTCAAGCAGTCAGTCAGTCAGTGTCAGTCAGTCATTTAGTCATTCAGTCAGTCAGTGAAATAGCCAGTCAGAGAGTCAAGCAGTCAGTCAGTCAGTCTCAGTCAGTCAGTCAGTCAGTCAGTCAGTCAGTCAGTCAGTCCAGTCTCAGTCAGTCAGGCAGTTAGTCAGTCAGTCTCGGTCAGTCAGTGAGTCAGTCAGTCAGTATCAGTCAGTCAGTCCAGTCTCAGTCAGTCAGGCAGTTAGTCAGTCAGTCTCGGTCAGTCAGTGAGTCAGTCAGTCAGTATCAGTCAGTCAGTGAGTCAGTCTGTCAGTCAGGCAGTATCAGTCAGGCAGTAAGACTCCGCTCGACAGAACTCCGATAGCCTAATGGCTAGACCGCTGGTCTTCCAAGCGAGTGGCCTGGGTTCGAGTCCCAGCCGGAGCGAATATCTTCAATGTATATATTTCTTTTCTAATTTGAAAATTCTTTTTTTTTCAATTTCTTTCCTTTGCAATTATTGATTATTTATGTAGGGAAGAAAATTCTGAGTCAGTTTAATTTTTCGACACGAAGATTTCAAAGTGTTTAAATAAACAATTACCAAGGTGCATTTTTTGTTTTTATTATATTTAAAACTCCCACCGACAGAGCTCCCATAGACTAATGGCTAGAGTGTTAGGTTTCCAAGCGAGTGGCCCTGGGTTCGAGTCCCAGCCTGAACGAAAATCTTCAATGTATACTTTTAGTTTCTAATTTGAAATTTCTTCTTCTTTTTTTTTAATTTTTCTCTTTTGCGAATATTGATTATTTATGTAGGGAGAAAAATTCTGACTCAGTTTAATTATTCGACCTGTAAATTTCAAAGTGTTTGAATCAATAATTACCAAGGTGCATTTTTTGTTTTTATTATATTTAAGACTTCCATCGACAGAGCTCCGATAGCCTAATGGCTAGACCGTTGGGTTCCTAGCGCGTGGTACTGGGTTCGAGTCCCGGCCGGAAAGGAAATCTTAAATGCAAATATTTTTTTCTAATTTTATAATTCTTTTTTTTTTATTTTTCCCTTTTGCGAAGTCAGTCAGTCAGTCTGACAGTCAATCAGTCAAGCACTCAGTCATTCAGTCTCAGTCAGTCAGTCCAGTCAGTCAGTCACTCAGTCAGTCAGTTAGTCCTTCAGCCAGTCAGTCAAGCAGTCAGTCATTTAGTCTCAGTCAGTCAGTCATTCAGTCAGTCAGTCAGTCAGGCAGTCAGTCAGTCAGTCAGTCGGTCAGTCCTGTGCAGTCAGTTAGTCACTAAAGCAGTCAGTCAGTCTCAGTCAGTCATTCAGTCAGTCAGTCCAGTCCAGTCTCAGTCAGTCAGTCAGTCAGTCTCGGTCAGTCAGTCAGTCAGTCATTCAGTCAGTCAGTCAGTCAGGCGGTCAGTCAGTCGGTCAGCCTTATTCAGTCAATCATTCAGTCAGTCTGTCAGTCATCCTTATTCAGTCAGTCTGTCAGTCAGTCACTCGGTCAGTCCTGTCCAGTCAGTTAGTCAGTCAAGCAGTCAGTCAGGTAGTCAAGCAGTCAGTCAGTCAGTGTCAGTCAGTAATTTATTCATTCAGTCAGTCAGTGAAATAGCCAGTCAGAGAGTCAAGCAGTCAGTCAGTCAGTCTCAGTCAGTCAGTCAGTCAGTCAGTCCAGTCTCAGTCAGTCAGGCAGTTAGTCAGTCAGTCTCGGTCAGTCAGTGAGTCAGTCAGTCAGTATCAGTCAGTCAGTGAGTCAGTCTGTCAGTCAGGCAGTATCAGTCAGGCAGTAAGACTCCGCTCGACAGAACTCCGATAGCCTAATGGCTAGACCGCTGGTCTTCCAAGCGAATAGCCTGGGTTCGAGTCCAAGCCGGAGCGAATGTCTTCAATGTATATATTTCTTTTCTAATTTGAAATTTCTTCTTCTTTTTTTTTAATTTTTCTCTTTTGCGAATATTGATTATTTATGTAGGGAGAAAAATTCTAAGTCAGTTTAATTATTCGACCTGTAAATTTCAAAGTGTTTGAATCAATAATTACCAAGGTGCATTTTTTGTTTTTATTATATTTAAGACTTCCATCGACAGAGCTCCGATAGCCTAATGGCTAGACCGTTGGGTTCCTAGCGCGTGGTACTGGGTTCGAGTCCCGGCCGGAAAGGAAATCTTAAATGCAAATATTTTTTTCTAATTTTATAATTCTTTTTTTTTTTATTTTTCCCTTTTGCGAAGTCAGTCAGTCAGTCTGACAGTCAATCAGTCAAGCACTCAGTCATTCAGTCTCAGTCAGTCAGTCCAGTCAGTCAGTCACTCAGTCAGCCAGTTAGTCCTTCAGCCAGTCAGTCAAGCAGTCAGTCATTTAGTCTCAGTCAGTCAGTCATTCAGTCAGTCAGTCAGTCAGGCAGTCAGTCAGTCAGTCAGTCTGTCAGTCCTGTGCAGTCAGTTAGTCACTAAAGCAGTCAGTCAGTCTCAGTCAGTCAGTCAGTCCAGTCCAGTCTCAGTCAGTCAGTCAGTCAATCTCGGTCAGTCAGTCAGTCAGTCATTCAGTCAGTCAGTCAGTCAGGCAGTCAGTCAGTCGGTCAGCCTTATTCAGTCAGTCTGTCAGTCAGTCAGTCAGTCAGCCTTATTCAGTCAGTCTGTCAGTCATCCTTATTCAGTCAGTCTGTCAGTCAGTCAGTCGGTCAGTCCTGTCCAGTCAGTTAGTCAGTCAAGCAGTCAGTCAGGTAGTCAAGCAGTCAGTCAGTCAGTGTCAGTCAGTCATTTAGTCATTCAGTCAGTCAGTGAAATAGCCAGTCAGAGAGTCAAGCAGTCAGTCAGTCAGTCTCAGTCAGTCAGTCAGTCAGTCAGTCAGTCAGTCAGTCCAGTCTCAGTCAGTCAGGCAGTTAGTCAGTCAGTCTCGGTCAGTCAGTGAGTCAGTCAGTCAGTATCAGTCAGTCAGTGAGTCAGTCTGTCAGTCAGGCAGTATCAGTCAGGCAGTAAGACTCCGCTCGACAGAACTCCGATAGCCTAATGGCTGGACCGCTGGTCTTCCAAGCGAGTGGCCTGGGTTCGAGTCCCAGCCGGAGCGAATATCTTCAATGTATATATTTCTTTTCTAATTTGAAAATTCTTTTTTTTTCAATTTCTTTCCTTTGCAATTATTGATTATTTATGTAGGGAAGAAAATTCTGAGTCAGTTTAATTTTTCGACACGAAGATTTCAAAGTGTTTAAATAAAAAATTACCAAGGTGCATTTTTTGTTTTTATTATATTTAAAACTCCCACCGACAGAGCTCCCATAGACTAATGGCTAGAGTGTTAGGTTTCCAAGCGAGTGGCCCTGGGTTCGAGTCCCAGCCTGAACGAAAATCTTCAATGTATACTTTAAGTTTCTAATTTGAAATTTCTTCTTCCTTTTTTTTAATTTTTCTCTTTTGCGAATATTGATTATTTATGTAGGGAGAAAAATTCTGAGTCAGTTTAATTATTCGACCTGTAAATTTCAAAGTGTTTGAATCAATAATTACCAAGGTGCATTTTTTGTTTTTATTATATTTAAGACTTCCATCGACAGAGCTCCGATAGCCTAATGGCTAGACCGTTGGGTTCCTAGCGCGTGGTACTGGGTTCGAGTCCCGGCCGGAAAGGAAATCTTAAATGCAAATATTTTTTTCTAATTTTATAATTCTTTTTTTTTTATTTTTCCCTTTTGCGAAGTCAGTCAGTCAGTCTGACAGTCAATCAGTCAAGCACTCAGTCATTCAGTCTCAGTCAGTCAGTCCAGTCAGTCAGTCACTCAGTCAGTCAGTTAATCCTTCAGCCAGTCAGTCAAGCAGTCAGTCAGTCAGTCAGTCAGGCAGTCAGTCAGTCAGTCAGTCGGTCAGTCCTGTGCAGTCAGTTAGTCACTAAAGCAATCAGTCAGTCTCAGTCAGTCATTCAGTCAGTCAGTCCAGTCCAGTCTCAGTCAGTCAGTCAGTCAGTCTCGGTCAGTCAGTCAGTCAGTCATTCAGTCAGTCAGTCAGTCAGGCAGTCAGTCAGTCGGTCAGCCTTATTCAGTCAATCATTCAGTCAGTCTGTCAGTCATCCTTATTCAGTCAGTCTGTCAGTCAGTCACTCGGTCAGTCCTGTCCAGTCAGTTAGTCAGTCAAGCAGTCAGTCAGGTAGTCAAGCAGTCAGTCAGGTAGTCAAGCAGTCAGTCAGTCAGTGTCAGTCAGTCATTTATTCATTCAGTCAGTCAGTGAAATAGCCAGTCAGAGAGTCAAGCAGTCAGTCAGTCAGTCTCAGTCAGTCAGTCAGTCAGTCAGTCCAGTCTCAGTCAGTCAGGCAGTTAGTCAGTCAGTCTCGGTCAGTCAGTGAGTCAGTCAGTCAGTATCAGTCAGTCAGTGAGTCAGTCTGTCAGTCAGGCAGTATCAGTCAGGCAGTAAGACTCCGCTCGACAGAACTCCGATAGCCTAATGGCTGGACCGCTGGTCTTCCAAGCGAGTGGCCTGGGTTCGAGTCCCAGCCGGAGCGAATATCTTCAATGTATATATTTCTTTTCTAATTTGAAAATTCTTTTTTTTTCAATTTCTTTCCTTTGCAATTATTGATTATTTATGTAGGGAAGAAAATTCTGAGTCAGTTTAATTTTTCGACACGAAGATTTCAAAGTGTTTAAATAAACAATTACCAAGGTGCATTTTTTGTTTTTATTATATTTAAAACTCCCACCGACAGAGCTCCCATAGACTAATGGCTAGAGTGTTAGGTTTCCAAGCGAGTGGCCCTGGGTTCGAGTCCCAGCCTGAACGAAAATCTTCAATGTATACTTTAAGTTTCTAATTTGAAATTTCTTCTTCCTTTTTTTTAATTTTTCTCTTTTGCGAATATTGATTATTTATGTAGGGAGAAAAATTCTGAGTCAGTTTAATTATTCGACCTGTAAATTTCAAAGTGTTTGAATCAATAATTACCAAGGTGCATTTTTTGTTTTTATTATATTTAAGACTTCCATCGACAGAGCTCCGATAGCCTAATGGCTAGACCGTTGGGTTCCTAGCGCGTGGTACTGGGTTCGAGTCCCGGCCGGAAAGGAAATCTTAAATGCAAATATTTTTTTCTAATTTTATAATTCTTTTTTTTTTATTTTTCCCTTTTGCGAAGTCAGTCAGTCAGTCTGACAGTCAATCAGTCAAGCACTCAGTCATTCAGTCTCAGTCAGTCAGTCCAGTCAGTCAGTCACTCAGTCAGTCAGTTAATCCTTCAGCCAGTCAGTCAAGCAGTCAGTCAGTCAGTCAGTCAGGCAGTCAGTCAGTCAGTCAGTCGGTCAGTCCTGTGCAGTCAGTTAGTCACTAAAGCAATCAGTCAGTCTCAGTCAGTCATTCAGTCAGTCAGTCCAGTCCAGTCTCAGTCAGTCAGTCAGTCAGTCTCGGTCAGTCAGTCAGTCAGTCATTCAGTCAGTCAGTCAGTCAGGCAGTCAGTCAGTCGGTCAGCCTTATTCAGTCAATCATTCAGTCAGTCTGTCAGTCATCCTTATTCAGTCAGTCTGTCAGTCAGTCACTCGGTCAGTCCTGTCCAGTCAGTTAGTCAGTCAAGCAGTCAGTCAGGTAGTCAAGCAGTCAGTCAGGTAGTCAAGCAGTCAGTCAGTCAGTGTCAGTCAGTCATTTATTCATTCAGTCAGTCAGTGAAATAGCCAGTCAGAGAGTCAAGCAGTCAGTCAGTCAGTCTCAGTCAGTCAGTCAGTCAGTCAGTCCAGTCTCAGTCAGTCAGGCAGTTAGTCAGTCAGTCTCGGTCAGTCAGTGAGTCAGTCAGTCAGTATCAGTCAGTCAGTGAGTCAGTCTGTCAGTCAGGCAGTATCAGTCAGGCAGTAAGACTCCGCTCGACAGAACTCCGATAGCCTAATGGCTGGACCGCTGGTCTTCCAAGCGAGTGGCCTGGGTTCGAGTCCCAGCCGGAGCGAATATCTTCAATGTATATATTTCTTTTCTAATTTGAAAATTCTTTTTTTTTCAATTTCTTTCCTTTGCAATTATTGATTATTTATGTAGGGAAGAAAATTCTGAGTCAGTTTAATTTTTCGACACGAAGATTTCAAAGTGTTTAAATAAACAATTACCAAGGTGCATTTTTTGTTTTTATTATATTTAAAACTCCCACCGACAGAGCTCCCATAGACTAATGGCTAGAGTGTTAGGTTTCCAAGCGAGTGGCCCTGGGTTCGAGTCCCAGCCTGAACGAAAATCTTCAATGTATACTTTAAGTTTCTAATTTGAAATTTCTTCTTCCTTTTTTTTAATTTTTCTCTTTTGCGAATATTGATTATTTATGTAGGGAGAAAAATTCTGAGTCAGTTTAATTATTCGACCTGTAAATTTCAAAGTGTTTGAATCAATAATTACCAAGGTGCATTTTTTGTTTTTATTATATTTAAGACTTCCATCGACAGAGCTCCGATAGCCTAATGGCTAGACCGTTGGGTTCCTAGCGCGTGGTACTGGGTTCGAGTCCCGGCCGGAAAGGAAATCTTAAATGCAAATATTTTTTTCTAATTTTATAATTCTTTTTTTTTTATTTTTCCCTTTTGCGAAGTCAGTCAGTCAGTCTGACAGTCAATCAGTCAAGCACTCAGTCATTCAGTCTCAGTCAGTCAGTCCAGTCAGTCAGTCACTCAGTCAGTCAGTTAATCCTTCAGCCAGTCAGTCAAGCAGTCAGTCAGTCAGTCAGTCAGTCAGGCAGTCAGTCAGTCAGTCAGTCGGTCAGTCCTGTGCAGTCAGTTAGTCACTAAAGCAATCAGTCAGTCTCAGTCAGTCATTCAGTCAGTCAGTCCAGTCCAGTCTCAGTCAGTCAGTCAGTCAGTCTCGGTCAGTCAGTCAGTCAGTCATTCAGTCAGTCAGTCAGTCAGGCAGTCAGTCAGTCGGTCAGCCTTATTCAGTCAATCATTCAGTCAGTCTGTCAGTCATCCTTATTCAGTCAGTCTGTCAGTCAGTCACTCGGTCAGTCCTGTCCAGTCAGTTAGTCAGTCAAGCAGTCAGTCAGGTAGTCAAGCAGTCAGTCAGGTAGTCAAGCAGTCAGTCAGTCAGTGTCAGTCAGTCATTTATTCATTCAGTCAGTCAGTGAAATAGCCAGTCAGAGAGTCAAGCAGTCAGTCAGTCAGTCTCAGTCAGTCAGTCAGTCAGTCAGTCCAGTCTCAGTCAGTCAGGCAGTTAGTCAGTCAGTCTCGGTCAGTCAGTGAGTCAGTCAGTCAGTATCAGTCAGTCAGTGAGTCAGTCTGTCAGTCAGGCAGTATCAGTCAGGCAGTAAGACTCCGCTCGACAGAACTCCGATAGCCTAATGGCTAGACCGCTGGTCTTCCAAGCGAATAGCCTGGGTTCGAGTCCAAGCCGGAGCGAATATCTTCAATGTATATATTTCTTTTCTAATTTGAAATTTCTTCTTCTTTTTTTTTTAATTTTTCTCTTTTGCGAATATTGATTATTTATGTAGGGAGAAAAATTCTGAGTCAGTTTAATTATTCGACCTGTAAATTTCAAAGTGTTTGAATCAATAATTACCAAGGTGCATTTTTTGTTTTTATTATATTTAAGACTTCCATCGACAGAGCTCCGATAGCCTAATGGCTAGACCGTTGGGTTCCTAGCGCGTGGTACTGGGTTCGAGTCCCGGCCGGAAAGGAAATCTTAAATGCAAATATTTTTTTCTAATTTTATAATTCTTTTTTTTTTATTTTTCCCTTTTGCGAAGTCAGTCAGTCAGTCTGACAGTCAATCAGTCAAGCACTCAGTCATTCAGTCTCAGTCAGTCAGTCCAGTCAGTCAGTCACTCAGTCAGCCAGTTAGTCCTTCAGCCAGTCAGTCAAGCAGTCAGTTATTTAGTCTCAGTCAGTCAGTCATTCAGTCAGTCAGTCAGTCAGGCAGTCAGTCAGTCAGTCAGTCTGTCAGTCCTGTGCAGTCAGTTAGTCACTAAAGCAGTCAGTCAGTCTCAGTCAGTCAGTCAGTCCAGTCCAGTCTCAGTCAGTCAGTCAGTCAATCTCGGTCAGTCAGTCAGTCAGTCATTCAGTCAGTCAGTCAGTCAGGCAGTCAGTCAGTCGGTCAGCCTTATTCAGTCAGTCTGTCAGTCAGTCAGTCAGTCAGCCTTATTCAGTCAGTCTGTCAGTCATCCTTATTCAGTCAGTCTGTCAGTCAGTCAGTCGGTCAGTCCTGTCCAGTCAGTTAGTCAGTCAAGCAGTCAGTCAGGTAGTCAAGCAGTCAGTCAGTCAGTGTCAGTCAGTCATTTAGTCATTCAGTCAGTCAGTGAAATAGCCAGTCAGAGAGTCAAGCAGTCAGTCAGTCAGTCTCAGTCAGTCAGTCAGTCAGTCAGTCAGTCAGTCAGTCCAGTCTCAGTCAGTCCAGTCTCAGTCAGTCAGGCAGTTAGTCAGTCAGTCTCGGTCAGTCAGTGAGTCAGTCAGTCAGTATCAGTCAGTCAGTGAGTCAGTCTGTCAGTCAGGCAGTATCAGTCAGGCAGTAAGACTCCGCTCGACAGAACTCCGATAGCCTAATGGCTGGACCGCTGGTCTTCCAAGCGAGTGGCCTGGGTTCGAGTCCCAGCCGGAGCGAATATCTTCAATGTATATATTTCTTTTCTAATTTGAAAATTCTTTTTTTTTCAATTTCTTTCCTTTGCAATTATTGATTATTTATGTAGGGAAGAAAATTCTGAGTCAGTTTAATTTTTCGACACGAAGATTTCAAAGTGTTTAAATAAACAATTACCAAGGTGCATTTTTTGTTTTTATTATATTTAAAACTCCCACCGACAGAGCTCCCATAGACTAATGGCTAGAGTGTTAGGTTTCCAAGCGAGTGGCCCTGGGTTCGAGTCCCAGCCTGAACGAAAATCTTCAATGTATACTTTAAGTTTCTAATTTGAAATTTCTTCTTCCTTTTTTTTAATTTTTCTCTTTTGCGAATATTGATTATTTATGTAGGGAGAAAAATTCTGAGTCAGTTTAATTATTCGACCTGTAAATTTCAAAGTGTTTGAATCAATAATTACCAAGGTGCATTTTTTGTTTTTATTATATTTAAGACTTCCATCGACAGAGCTCCGATAGCCTAATGGCTAGACCGTTGGGTTCCTAGCGCGTGGTACTGGGTTCGAGTCCCGGCCGGAAAGGAAATCTTAAATGCAAATATTTTTTTCTAATTTTATAATTCTTTTTTTTTTATTTTTCCCTTTTGCGAAGTCAGTCAGTCAGTCTGACAGTCAATCAGTCAAGCACTCAGTCATTCAGTCTCAGTCAGTCAGTCCAGTCAGTCAGTCACTCAGTCAGTCAGTTAATCCTTCAGCCAGTCAGTCAAGCAGTCAGTCAGTCAGTCAGTCAGGCAGTCAGTCAGTCAGTCAGTCGGTCAGTCCTGTGCAGTCAGTTAGTCACTAAAGCAATCAGTCAGTCTCAGTCAGTCATTCAGTCAGTCAGTCCAGTCCAGTCTCAGTCAGTCAGTCAGTCAGTCTCGGTCAGTCAGTCAGTCAGTCATTCAGTCAGTCAGTCAGTCAGGCAGTCAGTCAGTCGGTCAGCCTTATTCAGTCAATCATTCAGTCAGTCTGTCAGTCATCCTTATTCAGTCAGTCTGTCAGTCAGTCACTCGGTCAGTCCTGTCCAGTCAGTTAGTCAGTCAAGCAGTCAGTCAGGTAGTCAAGCAGTCAGTCAGGTAGTCAAGCAGTCAGTCAGTCAGTGTCAGTCAGTCATTTATTCATTCAGTCAGTCAGTGAAATAGCCAGTCAGAGAGTCAAGCAGTCAGTCAGTCAGTCTCAGTCAGTCAGTCAGTCAGTCAGTCCAGTCTCAGTCAGTCAGGCAGTTAGTCAGTCAGTCTCGGTCAGTCAGTGAGTCAGTCAGTCAGTATCAGTCAGTCAGTGAGTCAGTCTGTCAGTCAGGCAGTATCAGTCAGGCAGTAAGACTCCGCTCGACAGAACTCCGATAGCCTAATGGCTAGACCGCTGGTCTTCCAAGCGAATAGCCTGGGTTCGAGTCCAAGCCGGAGCGAATATCTTCAATGTATATATTTCTTTTCTAATTTGAAATTTCTTCTTCTTTTTTTTTAATTTTTCTCTTTTGCGAATATTGATTATTTATGTAGGGAGAAAAATTCTGAGTCAGTTTAATTATTCGACCTGTAAATTTCAAAGTGTTTGAATCAATAATTACCAAGGTGCATTTTTTGTTTTTATTATATTTAAGACTTCCATCGACAGAGCTCCGATAGCCTAATGGCTAGACCGTTGGGTTCCTAGCGCGTGGTACTGGGTTCGAGTCCCGGCCGGAAAGGAAATCTTAAATGCAAATATTTTTTTCTAATTTTATAATTCTTTTTTTTTTATTTTTCCCTTTTGCGAAGTCAGTCAGTCAGTCTGACAGTCAATCAGTCAAGCACTCAGTCATTCAGTCTCAGTCAGTCAGTCCAGTCAGTCAGTCACTCAGTCAGCCAGTTAGTCCTTCAGCCAGTCAGTCAAGCAGTCAGTTATTTAGTCTCAGTCAGTCAGTCATTCAGTCAGTCAGTCAGTCAGGCAGTCAGTCAGTCAGTCAGTCTGTCAGTCCTGTGCAGTCAGTTAGTCACTAAAGCAGTCAGTCAGTCTCAGTCAGTCAGTCAGTCCAGTCCAGTCTCAGTCAGTCAGTCAGTCAATCTCGGTCAGTCAGTCAGTCAGTCATTCAGTCAGTCAGTCAGTCAGGCAGTCAGTCAGTCGGTCAGCCTTATTCAGTCAGTCTGTCAGTCAGTCAGTCAGTCAGCCTTATTCAGTCAGTCTGTCAGTCATCCTTATTCAGTCAGTCTGTCAGTCAGTCAGTCGGTCAGTCCTGTCCAGTCAGTTAGTCAGTCAAGCAGTCAGTCAGGTAGTCAAGCAGTCAGTCAGTCAGTGTCAGTCAGTCATTTAGTCATTCAGTCAGTCAGTGAAATAGCCAGTCAGAGAGTCAAGCAGTCAGTCAGTCAGTCTCAGTCAGTCAGTCAGTCAGTCAGTCAGTCAGTCAGTCCAGTCTCAGTCAGTCCAGTCTCAGTCAGTCAGGCAGTTAGTCAGTCAGTCTCGGTCAGTCAGTGAGTCAGTCAGTCAGTATCAGTCAGTCAGTGAGTCAGTCTGTCAGTCAGGCAGTATCAGTCAGGCAGTAAGACTCCGCTCGACAGAACTCCGATAGCCTAATGGCTGGACCGCTGGTCTTCCAAGCGAGTGGCCTGGGTTCGAGTCCCAGCCGGAGCGAATATCTTCAATGTATATATTTCTTTTCTAATTTGAAAATTCTTTTTTTTTCAATTTCTTTCCTTTGCAATTATTGATTATTTATGTAGGGAAGAAAATTCTGAGTCAGTTTAATTTTTCGACACGAAGATTTCAAAGTGTTTAAATAAACAATTACCAAGGTGCATTTTTTGTTTTTATTATATTTAAAACTCCCACCGACAGAGCTCCCATAGACTAATGGCTAGAGTGTTAGGTTTCCAAGCGAGTGGCCCTGGGTTCGAGTCCCAGCCTGAACGAAAATCTTCAATGTATACTTTAAGTTTCTAATTTGAAATTTCTTCTTCCTTTTTTTTAATTTTTCTCTTTTGCGAATATTGATTATTTATGTAGGGAGAAAAATTCTGAGTCAGTTTAATTATTCGACCTGTAAATTTCAAAGTGTTTGAATCAATAATTACCAAGGTGCATTTTTTGTTTTTATTATATTTAAGACTTCCATCGACAGAGCTCCGATAGCCTAATGGCTAGACCGTTGGGTTCCTAGCGCGTGGTACTGGGTTCGAGTCCCGGCCGGAAAGGAAATCTTAAATGCAAATATTTTTTTCTAATTTTATAATTCTTTTTTTTTTATTTTTCCCTTTTGCGAAGTCAGTCAGTCAGTCTGACAGTCAATCAGTCAAGCACTCAGTCATTCAGTCTCAGTCAGTCAGTCCAGTCAGTCAGTCACTCAGTCAGTCAGTTAATCCTTCAGCCAGTCAGTCAAGCAGTCAGTCAGTCAGTCAGTCAGGCAGTCAGTCAGTCAGTCAGTCGGTCAGTCCTGTGCAGTCAGTTAGTCACTAAAGCAATCAGTCAGTCTCAGTCAGTCATTCAGTCAGTCAGTCCAGTCCAGTCTCAGTCAGTCAGTCAGTCAGTCTCGGTCAGTCAGTCAGTCAGTCATTCAGTCAGTCAGTCAGTCAGGCAGTCAGTCAGTCGGTCAGCCTTATTCAGTCAATCATTCAGTCAGTCTGTCAGTCATCCTTATTCAGTCAGTCTGTCAGTCAGTCACTCGGTCAGTCCTGTCCAGTCAGTTAGTCAGTCAAGCAGTCAGTCAGGTAGTCAAGCAGTCAGTCAGGTAGTCAAGCAGTCAGTCAGTCAGTGTCAGTCAGTCATTTATTCATTCAGTCAGTCAGTGAAATAGCCAGTCAGAGAGTCAAGCAGTCAGTCAGTCAGTCTCAGTCAGTCAGTCAGTCAGTCAGTCCAGTCTCAGTCAGTCAGGCAGTTAGTCAGTCAGTCTCGGTCAGTCAGTGAGTCAGTCAGTCAGTATCAGTCAGTCAGTGAGTCAGTCTGTCAGTCAGGCAGTATCAGTCAGGCAGTAAGACTCCGCTCGACAGAACTCCGATAGCCTAATGGCTAGACCGCTGGTCTTCCAAGCGAATAGCCTGGGTTCGAGTCCAAGCCGGAGCGAATATCTTCAATGTATATATTTCTTTTCTAATTTGAAATTTCTTCTTCTTTTTTTTTTAATTTTTCTCTTTTGCGAATATTGATTATTTATGTAGGGAGAAAAATTCTGAGTCAGTTTAATTATTCGACCTGTAAATTTCAAAGTGTTTGAATCAATAATTACCAAGGTGCATTTTTTGTTTTTATTATATTTAAGACTTCCATCGACAGAGCTCCGATAGCCTAATGGCTAGACCGTTGGGTTCCTAGCGCGTGGTACTGGGTTCGAGTCCCGGCCGGTAAGGAAATCTTAAATGCAAATATTTTTTTCTAATTTTATAATTCTTTTTTTTTTATTTTTCCCTTTTGCGAAGTCAGTCAGTCAGTCTGACAGTCAATCAGTCAAGCACTCAGTCATTCAGTCTCAGTCAGTCAGTCCAGTCACTCAGTCACTCAGTCAGCCAGTTAGTCCTTCAGCCAGTCAGTCAAGCAGTCAGTCATTTAGTCTCAGTCAGTCAGTCATTCAGTCAGTCAGTCAGTCAGGCAGTCAGTCAGTCAGTCAGTCTGTCAGTCCTGTGCAGTCAGTTAGTCACTAAAGCAGTCAGTCAGTCTCAGTCAGTCAGTCAGTCCAGTCCAGTCTCAGTCAGTCAGTCAGTCAATCTCGGTCAGTCAGTCAGTCAGTCATTCAGTCAGTCAGTCAGTCAGGCAGTCAGTCAGTCGGTCAGCCTTATTCAGTCAGTCTGTCAGTCAGTCAGTCAGTCAGCCTTATTCAGTCAGTCTGTCAGTCATCCTTATTCAGTCAGTCTGTCAGTCAGTCAGTCGGTCAGTCCTGTCCAGTCAGTTAGTCAGTCAAGCAGTCAGTCAGGTAGTCAAGCAGTCAGTCAGTCAGTGTCAGTCAGTCATTTAGTCATTCAGTCAGTCAGTGAAATAGCCAGTCAGAGAGTCAAGCAGTCAGTCAGTCAGTCTCAGTCAGTCAGTTAGTCAGTCAGTCAGTCAGTCAGTCAGTCAGTCCAGTCTCAGTCTCAGTCAGTCAGGCAGTTAGTCAGTCAGTCTCGGTCAGTCAGTGAGTCAGTCAGTCAGTATCAGTCAGTGAGTCAGTCTGTCAGTCAGGCAGTATCAGTCAGGCAGTAAGACTCCGCTTGACAGAACTCCGATAGCCTAATGGCTAGACCGCTGGTCTTCCAAGCGAGTGGCCTGGGTTCGAGTCCCAGCCGGAGCGAATATCTTCAATGTATATATTTCTTTTCTAATTTGAAAATTCTTTTTTTTTCAATTTCTTTCCTTTGCAATTATTGATTATTTATGTAGGGAAGAAAATTCTGAGTCAGTTTAATTTTTCGACACAAAGATTTCAAAGTGTTTAAATAAACAATTACCAAGGTGCATTTTTTGTTTTTATTATATTTAAAACTCCCACCGACAGAGCTCCCATAGACTAATGGCTAGAGTGTTAGGCTTCCAAGCGAGTGGCCCTGGATTCGAGTCCCAGCCTGAACGAAAATCTTCAATGTATACTTTTAGTTTCTAATTTCAAATTTCTTCTTCTTTTTTTTTAATTTTTCTCTTTTGCGAATATTGATTATTTATGTAGGGAGAAAAATTCTGAGTCAGTTTAATTATTCGACCTGTAAATTTCAAAGTGTTTGAATCAATAATTACCAAGGTGCATTTTTTGTTTTTATTATATTTAAGACTTCCATCGACAGAGCTCCGATAGCCTAATGGCTAGACCGTTGGGTTCCTAGCGCGTGGTACTGGGTTCGAGTCCCGGCCGGAAAGGAAATCTTAAATGCAAATATTTTTTTCTAATTTTATAATTCTTTTTTTTTATTTTTCCCTTTTGCGAAGTCAGTCAGTCAGTCTGACAGTCAATCAGTCAAGCACTCAGTCATTCAGTCTCAGTCAGTCAGTCCAGTCAGTCAGTCACTCAGCCAGTCAGTTAGTCCTTCAGCCAGTCAGTTAGTCCTTCAGCCAGTCAGTCAAGCAGTCAGTCATTTAGTCTCAGTCAGTCAGTCATTCAGTCAGTGAGTCAGTCAGGCAGTCAGTCAGTCAGTCAGTCGGTCAGTCCTGTGCAGTCAGTTAGTCACTAAAGCAGTCAGTCAGTCTCAGTCAGTCAGTCAGTCAGTCAGTCCAGTCCAGTCTCAGTCAGTCAGTCAGTCAGTCTCGGTCAGTCAGTCAGTCAGTCATTCAGTCAGTCAGTCAGTCAGGCAGTCAGTCAGTCGGTCAGCCTTATTCACTCAGTCTGTCAGTCAGTCAGTCAGTCAGCCTTATTCAGTCAGTCTGTCAGTCATCCTTATTCAGTCAGTCTGTCAGTCAGTCAGTCGGTCAGTCCTGTCCAGTCAGTTAGTCAGTCAAGCAGTCAGTCAGGTAGTCAAGCAGTCAGTCAGTCAGTGTCAGTCAGTCATTTAGTCATTCAGTCAGTCAGTGAAATAGCCAGTCAGAGAGTCAAGCAGTCAGTCAGTCAGTGTCAGTCAGTCAGTTAGTCAGTCAGTCAGTCAGTCAGTCAGTCCAGTCTCAGTCAGTCAGGCAGTTAGTCAGTCAGTCTCGGTCAGTCAGTGAGTCAGTCAGTCAGTATCAGTCATTCAGTGAGTCAGTCTGTCAGTCAGGCAGTATCAGTCAGGCAGTAAGACTCCGCTCGACAGAACTCCAATAGCCTAATGGCTAGACCGCTGGTCTTCCAAGCGAGTGGCCTGGGTTCGAGTCCCAGCCGGAGCGAATATCTTCAATGTATATATTTCTTTTCTAATTTGAAATTTTTTTTTTTTTTCAATTTCTTTCCTTTGCAATTATTGATTATTTATGTAGGGAAGAAAATTCTGAGTCAGTTTAATTTTTCGACATAAAGATTTCAAAGTGTTTAAATAAACAATTACCAAGGTGCATTTTTTGTTTTTATTATATTTAAAACTCCCACCGACAGAGCTCCCATAGACTAATGGCTAGAGTGTTAGGCTTCCAAGCGAGTGGCCCTGGGTTCGAGTCCCGGCCGGAAAGGAAATCTTAAATGCAAATATTTTTTTCTAATTTTATAATTCTTTTTTTTTATTTTTCCCTTTTGCGAAGTCAGTCAGTCAGTCTGACAGTCAATCAGTCAAGCACTCAGTCATTCAGTCTCAGTCAGTCAGTCCAGTCAGTCAGTCACTCAGTCAGTCAGTTAGTCCTTCAGCCAGTCAGTCAAGCAGTCAGTCATTTAGTCTCAGTCAGTCAGTCATTCAGTCAGTCAGTCAGTCAGTCAGTCGGTCAGTCCTGTGCAGTCAGTTAGTTACTAAAGCCGTCAGTCAGTCTCAGTCAGTCAGTCAGTCAGTCAGTCCAGTCCAGTCCAGTCTCAGTCAGTCAGTCAGTCAGTCTCGGTCAGTCAGTCAGTCAGTCATTCAGTCAGTCAGTCAGTCAGGCAGTCAGTCAGTCGGTCAGCCTTATTCAGTCAGTCTGTCAGTCAGTCAGTCAGTCAGCCTTATTCAGTCAGTCTGTCAGTCATCCTTATTCAGTCAGTCTGTCAGTCAGTCAGTCGGTCAGTCCTGTCCAGTCAGTTAGTCAGTCAAGCAGTCAGTCAGGTAGTCAAGCAGTCAGTCAGTCAGTGTCAGTCAGTCATTTAGTCATTCAGTCAGTCAGTGAAATAGCCAGTCAGAGAGTCAAGCAGTCAGTCAGTCAGTCTCAGTCAGTCAGTTAGTCAGTCAGTCAGTCAGTCAGTCAGTCAGTCCAGTCTCAGTCAGTCAGGCAGTTAGTCAGTCAGTCTCGGTCAGTCAGTGAGTCAGTCAGTCAGTATCAGTCAGTCAGTCAGTCAGTATCAGTCAGTCAGTGAGTCAGTCTGTCAGTCCGGCAGTATCAGTCAGGCAGTAAGACTCCGCTCGACAGAACTCCGATAGCCTAATGGCTAGACCGCTGGTCTTCCAAGCGAGTGGCCTGGGTTCGAGTCCCAGCCGGAGCGAATATCTTCAATGTATATATTTCTTTTCTAATTTGAAAATTCTTTTTTTTTTTTCAATTTCTTTCCTTTGCAATTATTGATTATTTATGTAGGGAAGAAAATTCTGAGTCAGTTTAATTTTTCGACACGAAGATTTCAAAGTGTTTAAATAAACAATTACCAAGGTGCATTTTTTGTTTTTATTATATTTAAAACTCCCACCGACAGAGCTCCCATAGACTAATGGCTAGAGTGTTAGGCTTCCAAGCGAGTGGCCCTGGGTTCGAGTCCCGGCCGGAAAGGAAATCTTAAATGCAAATATTTTTTTCTAATTTTATAATTTTTTTTTTTTATTTTTCCCTTTTGCGAAGTCAGTCAGTCAGTCTGACAGTCAATCAGCCAAGCACTCAGTCATTCTGTCTCAGTCAGTCAGTCCAGTCAGTCAGTCACTCAGTCAGTCAGTTAGTCCTTCAGCCAGTCAGTCAAGCAGTCAGTCATTTAGTCTCAGTCAGTCAGTCATTCAGTCAGTCAGTCAGTCAGGCAGTCAGTCAGTCAGTCAGTCGGTCAGTCCTGTGCAGTCAGTTAGTCACTGAAGCAGTCAGTCAGTTTCAGTCAGTCAGTCAGTCAGTCAGTCCAGTCCAGTCCAGTCTCAGTCAGTCAGTCAGTCAGTCTCGGTCAGTCAGTCAGTCAGTCATTCAGTCAGTCAGTCAGTCAGGCAGTCAGTCAGTCGGTCAGCCTTATTCAGTCAGTCTGTCAGTCAGTCAGTCAGTCAGCCTTATTCAGTCAGTCTGTCAGTCATCCTTATTCAGTCAGTCTGTCAGTCAGTCAGTCGGTCAGTCCTGTCCAGTCAGTTAGTCAGTCAAGCAGTCAGTCAGGTAGTCAAGCAGTCAGTCAGTCAGTGTCAGTCAGTCATTTAGTCATTCAGTCAGTCAGTGTCAGTCAGTCATTTAGTCATTCAGTCAGTCAGTGAAATAGCCAGTCAGAGAATCAAGCAGTCAGTCAGTCAGTCTCAGTCAGTCAGTTAGTCAGTCAGTCAGTCAGTCAGTCAGTCAGTCCAGTCTCAGTCAGTCAGGCAGTTAGTCAGTCAGTCTCGGTCAGTCAGTGAGTCAGTCAGTCAGTATCAGTCAGTCAGTGAGTCAGTCTGTCAGTCAGGCAGTATCAGTCAGGCAGTAAGACTCCGCTCGACAGAACTCCGATAGCCTAATGGCTAGACCGCTGGTCTTCCAAGCGAGTGGCCTGGGTTCGAGTCCCAGCCGGAGCGAATATCTTCAATGTATATATTTCTTTTCTAATTTGAAAATTCTTTTTTTTTAATTTCTTTCCTTTGCAATTATTGATTATTTATGTAGGGAAGAAAATTCTGTGTCAGTTTAATTTTTCGACACGAAGATTTCAAAGTGTTTAAATAAACAATTACCAAGGTGCATTTTCTGTTTTTATTATATTTAAAACTCCCACCGACAGAGCTCCCATAGACTAATGGCTAGAGTGTTAGGCTTCAAAGCGAGTGGCCCTGGGTTCGAGTCCCGGCCGGAAAGGAAATCTTAAATGCAAACATTTTTTTCTAATTTTATAATTTTTTTTTTATTTTTCCCTTTTGCGAAGTCAGTCAGTCAGACTGACAGTCAATCAGTCAAGCACTCAGTCATTCAGTCTCAGTCAGTCAGTCCAGTCAGTCAGTCACTCAGTCAGTCAGTTAGTCCTTCAGCCAGTCAGTCAAGCAGTCAGTCATTTAGTCTCAGTCAGTCAGTCATTCAGTCAGTCAGTCAGTCAGGCAGTCAGTCAGTCAGTCAGTCTGTCAGTCCTGTGCAGTCAGTCACTAAAGCAGTCAGTCAGTCTCAGTCAGTCAGTCAGTCAGTCAGTCCAGTCCAGTCTCAGTCAGTCTCGGTCGGTCAGTCAGTCAGTCAGTCATTCAGTCAGTCAATCAGTCAGGCAGTCAGTCAGTCGGTCAGCCTTATTCAGTCAGTCTGTCAGTCAGTCAGTCAGTCAGCCTTATTCAGTCAGTCTGTCAGTCAGTCAGTCGGTCAGTCCTGTCCAGTCAGTTAGTCAGTCAAGCAGTCAGTCAGGTAGTCAAGCAGTCAGTCAGTCAGTGTCAGTCAGTCATTTAGTCATTCAGTCAGTCAGTGAAATAGCCAGTCAGAGAGTCAAGCAGTCAGTCAGTCAGTCTCAGTCAGTCAGTTAGTCAGGCAGTCAGGCAGTTAGTCAGTCAGTCTCGGTCAGTCAGTGAGTCAGTCAGTCAGTATCAGTCAGTCAGTGAGTCAGTCTGTCAGTCCGGCAGTATCAGTCAGGCAGTAAGACTCCGCTCGACAGAACTCCGATAGCCTAATGGCTAGACCGCTGGTCTTCCAAGCGAGTGGCCTGGGTTCGAGTCCCAGCCGGAGCGAATATCTTCAATGTATATATTTCTTTTCTAATTTGAAAATTCTTTTTTTTTTCAATTTCTTTCCTTTGCAATTATTGATTATTTATGTAGGGAAGAAAATTCTGAGTCAGTTTAATTTTTCGACACGAAGATTTCAAAGTGTTTAAATAAACAATTACCAAGGTGTATTTTTTGTTTTTATTATATTTAAAACTCCCACCGACAGAGCTCCCATAGACTAATGGCTAGAGTGTTAGGCTTCCAAGCGAGTGGCCCTGGGTTCGAGTCCCAGCCTGAACGAAAATCTTCAATGTATACTTTTAGTTTCTAATTTGAAATTTCTTCTTCTTTTTTTTTTAATTTTTCTCTTTTGCGAATATTGATTATTTATGTAGGGAGAAAAATTCTGAGTCAGTTTAATTATTCGACCTGTAAATTTCAAAGTGCTTGAATAAATAATTACCAAGGTGCATTTTTTGTTTTTCTTATATTTAAGACTTCCATCGACAGAGCTCCGATAGCCTAATGGCTAGACCGTTGGGTTCCAAGCGCGTGGTACTGGGTTCGAGTCCCGGCCGGAACGAAAATCTTCCATGTATATATTTCTCTTCTAATTTGAAGATTCTTTTTTTTTTCAATTTCTTTCTTTTGCAAATATGGATTATTTATGTACGGAAAAAAACTCTGAGTCAGTTTAATCATTCGACCTTTAGATTTCAAAGATTTTAGATCAATAATTACTAAGGTGCATTTTTTGTTTTTATTATAATTAAGACACCGATCAACAGAGATCCGATAGTATATTGGCGAGAGCGTTGGGCTTCCATGAGTGTCGCCCTGGGTTCAAATCCCAGCCGGAAAGGAAATCTTAAATGCAAATATTTTTTTCTAATTTTATAATTCTTTTTTTTTTTTTTCCCTTTTGCGAAGTCAGTCAGTCAGTCTGACAGTCAATCAGTCAAGCACTCAGTCATTCAGTCTCAGTCAGTCAGTCCAGTCAGTCAGTCACTCAGTCAGTCAGTTAGTCCTTCAGCCAGTCAGTCAAGCAGTCAGTCATTTAGTCTCAGTCAGTCAGTCATTCAGTCAGTCAGTCAGTCAGGCAGTCAGTCAGTCAGTCAGTCGGTCAGTCCTGTGCAGTCAGTTAGTCACTAAAGTAGTCAGTCAGTCTCAGTCAGTCAGTCAGTCAGTCAGTCCAGTCCAGTCTCAGTCAGTCAGTCAGTCAGTCTCGGTCAGTCAGTCAGTCAGTCATTCAGTCAGTCAGTCAGTCAGGCAGTCAGTCAGTCGGTCAGCCTTATTCAGTCAGTCTGTCAGTCAGTCAGTCAGTCAGCCTTATTCAGTCAGTCTGTCAGTCATCCTTATTCAGTCAGTCTGTCAGTCAGTCAGTCGGTCAGTCCTGTCCAGTCAGTTAGTCAGGCAAGCAGTCAGTCAGGTAGTCAAGCAGTCAGTCAGTCAGTGTCAGTCAGTCATTTAGTCATTCAGTCAGTCAGTGAAATAGCCAGTCAGAGAGTCAAGCAGTCAGTCAGTCAGTCTCAGTCAGTCAGTTAGTCAGTCAGTCAGTCAGTCAGTCAGTCAGTCCAGTCTCAGTCAGTCAGGCAGTTAGTCAGTCAGTCTCGGTCAGTCAGTGAGTCAGTCAGTCAGTATCAGTCAGTGAGTCAGTCTGTCAGTCAGGCAGTATCAGTCAGGCAGTAAGACTCCGCTCGACAGAACTCCGATAGCCTAATGGCTAGACCGCTGGTCTTACAAGCGTGTGGCCTGGGTTCGAGTCCCAGCCGGAGCGAATATCTTCAATGTATATATTTCTTTTCTAATTTGAAAATTCTTTTTTTTTTCAATTTCTTTCCTTTGCAATTATTGATTATTTATGTAGGGAAGAAAATTCTGAGTCAGTTTAATTTTTCGACACTAAGATTTCAAAGTGTTTAAATAAACAATTACCAAGGTGCATTTTTTGTTTTTATTATATTTAAAACTCCCACCGACAGAGCTCCCATAGACTAATGGCTAGAGTGTTAGGCTTCAAAGCGAGTGGCCCTGGGTTCGAGTCCCGGCCGGAAAGGAAATCTTAAATGCAAATATTTTTTTCTAATTTTATAATTTTTTTTTTTATTTTTCCCTTTTGCGAAGTCAGTCAGTCAGTCTGACAGTCAATCAGCCAAGCACTCAGTCATTCTGTCTCAGTCAGTCAGTCCAGTCAGTCAGTCACTCAGTCAGTCAGTTAGTCCTTCAGCCAGTCAGTCAAGCAGTCAGTCATTTAGTCTCAGTCAGTCAGTCATTCAGTCAGTCAGTCAGTCAGGCAGTCAGTCAGTCAGTCAGTCGGTCAGTCCTGTGCAGTCAGTTAGTCACTGAAGCAGTCAGTCAGTTTCAGTCAGTCAGTCAGTCAGTCAGTCCAGTCCAGTCCAGTCTCAGTCAGTCAGTCAGTCAGTCTCGGTCAGTCAGTCAGTCAGTCATTCAGTCAGTCAGTCAGTCAGGCAGTCAGTCAGTCGGTCAGCCTTATTCAGTCAGTCTGTCAGTCAGTCAGTCAGTCAGCCTTATTCAGTCAGTCTGTCAGTCATCCTTATTCAGTCAGTCTGTCAGTCAGTCAGTCGGTCAGTCCTGTCCAGTCAGTTAGTCAGTCAAGCAGTCAGTCAGGTAGTCAAGCAGTCAGTCAGTCAGTGTCAGTCAGTCATTTAGTCATTCAGTCAGTCAGTGAAATAGCCAGTCAGAGAATCAAGCAGTCAGTCAGTCAGTCTCAGTCAGTCAGTTAGTCAGTCAGTCAGTCAGTCAGTCAGTCAGTCCAGTCTCAGTCAGTCAGGCAGTTAGTCAGTCAGTCTCGGTCAGTCAGTGAGTCAGTCAGTCAGTATCAGTCAGTCAGTGAGTCAGTCTGTCAGTCAGGCAGTATCAGTCAGGCAGTAAGACTCCGCTCGACAGAACTCCGATAGCCTAATGGCTAGACCGCTGGTCTTCCAAGCGAGTGGCCTGGGTTCGAGTCCCAGCCGGAGCGAATATCTTCAATGTATATATTTCTTTTCTAATTTGAAAATTCTTTTTTTTTAATTTCTTTCCTTTGCAATTATTGATTATTTATGTAGGGAAGAAAATTCTGTGTCAGTTTAATTTTTCGACACGAAGATTTCAAAGTGTTTAAATAAACAATTACCAAGGTGCATTTTCTGTTTTTATTATATTTAAAACTCCCACCGACAGAGCTCCCATAGACTAATGGCTAGAGTGTTAGGCTTCAAAGCGAGTGGCCCTGGGTTCGAGTCCCGGCCGGAAAGGAAATCTTAAATGCAAACATTTTTTTCTAATTTTATAATTTTTTTTTTTATTTTTCCCTTTTGCGAAGTCAGTCAGTCAGACTGACAGTCAATCAGTCAAGCACTCAGTCATTCAGTCTCAGTCAGTCAGTCCAGTCAGTCAGTCACTCAGTCAGTCAGTTAGTCCTTCAGCCAGTCAGTCAAGCAGTCAGTCATTTAGTCTCAGTCAGTCAGTCATTCAGTCAGTCAGTCAGTCAGGCAGTCAGTCAGTCAGTCAGTCTGTCAGTCCTGTGCAGTCAGTCACTAAAGCAGTCAGTCAGTCTCAGTCAGTCAGTCAGTCAGTCAGTCCAGTCCAGTCTCAGTCAGTCTCGGTCGGTCAGTCAGTCAGTCAGTCATTCAGTCAGTCAATCAGTCAGGCAGTCAGTCAGTCGGTCAGCCTTATTCAGTCAGTCTGTCAGTCAGTCAGTCAGTCAGCCTTATTCAGTCAGTCTGTCAGTCAGTCAGTCGGTCAGTCCTGTCCAGTCAGTTAGTCAGTCAAGCAGTCAGTCAGGTAGTCAAGCAGTCAGTCATTTAGTCATTCAGTCAGTCAGTGAAATAGCCAGTCAGAGAGTCAAGCAGTCAGTCAGTCAGTCTCAGTCAGTCAGTTAGTCAGGCAGTCAGGCAGTTAGTCAGTCAGTCTCGGTCAGTCAGTGAGTCAGTCAGTCAGTATCAGTCAGTCAGTGAGTCAGTCTGTCAGTCCGGCAGTATCAGTCAGGCAGTAAGACTCTGCTCGACAGAACTCCGATAGCCTAATGGCTAGACCGCTGGTCTTCCAAGCGAGTGGCCTGGGTTCGAGTCCCAGCCGGAGCGAATATCTTCAATGTATATATTTCTTTTCTAATTTGAAAATTCTTTTTTTTTTCAATTTCTTTCCTTTGCAATTATTGATTATTTATGTAGGGAAGAAAATTCTGAGTCAGTTTAATTTTTCGACACGAAGATTTCAAAGTGTTTAAATAAACAATTACCAAGGTGTATTTTTTGTTTTTATTATATTTAAAACTCCCACCGACAGAGCTCCCATAGACTAATGGCTAGAGTGTTAGGCTTCCAAGCGAGTGGCCCTGGGTTCGAGTCCCAGCCTGAACGAAAATCTTCAATGTATACTTTTAGTTTCTAATTTGAAATTTCTTCTTCTTTTTTTTTTAATTTTTCTCTTTTGCGAATATTGATTATTTATGTAGGGAGAAAAATTCTGAGTCAGTTTAATTATTCGACCTGTAAATTTCAAAGTGCTTGAATAAATAATTACCAAGGTGCATTTTTTGTTTTTCTTATATTTAAGACTTCCATCGACAGAGCTCCGATAGCCTAATGGCTAGACCGTTGGGTTCCAAGCGCGTGGTACTGGGTTCGAGTCCCGGCCGGAACGAAAATCTTCCATGTATATATTTCTCTTCTAATTTGAAGATTCTTTTTTTTTTCAATTTCTTTCTTTTGCAAATATGGATTATTTATGTACGGAAAAAAACTCTGAGTCAGTTTAATCATTCGACCTTTAGATTTCAAAGATTTTAGATCAATAATTACTAAGGTGCATTTTTTGTTTTTATTATAATTAAGACACCGATCAACAGAGATCCGATAGTATATTGGCGAGAGCGTTGGGCTTCCATGAGTGTCGCCCTGGGTTCAAATCCCAGCCGGAAAGGAAATCTTAAATGCAAATATTTTTTTCTAATTTTATAATTCTTTTTTTTTTTTTTCCCTTTTGCGAAGTCAGTCAGTCAGTCTGACAGTCAATCAGTCAAGCACTCAGTCATTCAGTCTCAGTCAGTCAGTCCAGTCAGTCAGTCACTCAGTCAGTCAGTTAGTCCTTCAGCCAGTCAGTCAAGCAGTCAGTCATTTAGTCTCAGTCAGTCAGTCATTCAGTCAGTCAGTCAGTCAGGCAGTCAGTCAGTCAGTCAGTCGGTCAGTCCTGTGCAGTCAGTTAGTCACTAAAGTAGTCAGTCAGTCTCAGTCAGTCAGTCAGTCAGTCAGTCCAGTCCAGTCTCAGTCAGTCAGTCAGTCAGTCTCGGTCAGTCAGTCAGTCATTCAGTCAGTCAGTCAGTCAGGCAGTCAGTCAGTCGGTCAGCCTTATTCAGTCAGTCTGTCAGTCAGTCAGTCAGTCAGCCTTATTCAGTCAGTCTGTCAGTCATCCTTATTCAGTCAGTCTGTCAGTCAGTCAGTCGGTCAGTCCTGTCCAGTCAGTTAGTCAGGCAAGCAGTCAGTCAGGTAGTCAAGCAGTCAGTCAGTCAGTGTCAGTCAGTCATTTAGTCATTCAGTCAGTCAGTGAAATAGCCAGTCAGAGAGTCAAGCAGTCAGTCAGTCAGTCTCAGTCAGTCAGTTAGTCAGTCAGTCAGTCAGTCAGTCAGTCAGTCCAGTCTCAGTCAGTCAGGCAGTTAGTCAGTCAGTCTCGGTCAGTCAGTGAGTCAGTCAGTCAGTATCAGTCAGTGAGTCAGTCTGTCAGTCAGGCAGTATCAGTCAGGCAGTAAGACTCCGCTCGACAGAACTCCGATAGCCTAATGGCTAGACCGCTGGTCTTACAAGCGTGTGGCCTGGGTTCGAGTCCCAGCCGGAGCGAATATCTTCAATGTATATATTTCTTTTCTAATTTGAAAATTCTTTTTTTTTTCAATTTCTTTCCTTTGCAATTATTGATTATTTATGTAGGGAAGAAAATTCTGAGTCAGTTTAATTTTTCGACACTAAGATTTCAAAGTGTTTAAATAAACAATTACCAAGGTGCATTTTTTGTTTTTATTATATTTAAAACTCCCACCGACAGAGCTCCCATAGACTAATGGCTAGAGTGTTAGGCTTCCAAGCGAGTGGCCCTGGGTTCGAGTCCCAGCCTGAACGAAAATCTTCAATGTATACTTTTAGTTTCTAATTTGAAATTTCTTCTTCTTTTTTTTTTTAATTTTTCTCTTTTGCGAATATTGATTATTTATGTAGGGAGAAAAATTCTGAGTCAGTTTAATTATTCGACCTGTAAATTTCAAAGTGTTTGAATCAATAATTACCAAAGTGCATTTTTTGTTTTTATTATATTTAAGACTTCCATCGACAGAGCTCCGATAGCCTAATGGCTAGACCGTTGGGTTCCTAGCGCGTGGTACTGGGTTCGAGTCCCGGCCGGAAAGGAAATCTTAAATGCAAATATTTTTTTCTAATTTTATAATTCTTTTTTTTTTTATTTTTCCCTTTTGCGAAGTCAGTCAGTCAGTCTGACAGTCAATCAGTCAAGCACTCAGTCATTCAGTCTCAGTCAGTCAGTCCAGTCAGTCAGTCACTCAGTCAGTCAGTTAGTCCTTCAGCCAGTCAGTCAAGCAGTCAGTCATTTAGTCTCAGTCAGTCAGTCATTCAGTCAGTCAGTCAGTCAGGCAGTCAGTCAGTCAGTCAGTCGGTCAGTCCTGTGCAGTCAGTTAGTCACTAAAGCAGTCAGTCAGTCTCAGTCAGTCAGTCAGTCAGTCAGTCCAGTCCAGTCTCGGTCAGTCAGTCAGTCAGTCTCGGTCAGTCAGTCAGTCAGTCATTCAGTCAGTCAGTCAGTCAGGCAGTCAGTCAGTCGGTCAGCCTTATTCAGTCAGTCTGTCAGTCAGTCAGTCAGTCAGCCTTATTCAGTCAGTCTGTCAGTCATCCTTATTCAGTCAGTCTGTCAGTCAGTCAGTCGGTCAGTCCTGTCCAGTCAGTTAGTCAGTCAAGCAGTCAGTCAGGTAGTCAAGCAGTCAGTCAGTCAGTGTCAGTCAGTCATTTAGTCATTCAGTCAGTCAGTGAAATAGCCAGTCAGAGAGTCAAGCAGTCAGTCAGTCAGTCTCAGTCAGTCACTTAGTCAGTCAGTCAGTCAGTCAGTCAGTCAGTCCAGTCTCAGTCAGTCAGGCAGTTAGTCAGTCAGTCTCGGTAAGTCAGTGAGTCAGTCAGTCAGTATCAGTCAGTCAGTGAGTCAGTCTGTCAGTCAGGCTGTATCAGTCAGGCAGTAAGACTCCGCCCGACAGAACTCCGATAGCCTAATGGCTAGACCGCTGGTCTTCCAAGCGAGTGGCCTGGGTTCGAGTCCCAGCCGGAGCGAATATCTTCAATGTATATATTACTTTTCTAATTTGAAAATTCTTTTTTTTTTCAATTTCTTTCCTTTGCAATTATTGATTATTTATGTAGTGAAGAAAATTCTGAGTCAGTTTAATTTTTTGACACGAAGGTTTCAAAGTGTTTAAATAAACAATTACCAAGGTGCATTTTTTGTTTTTATTATATTTAAAACTCCCACCGACAGAGCTCCCATAGACTAATGGCTAGAGTGTTAGGCTTCCAAGCGAGTGGCCCTGGGTTTGAGTCCCAGCCTGAACGAAAGTCTTCAATGTATACTTTTAGTTTCTAATTTGAAATTTCTTCTTCTTTTTTTTTTAATTTTTCTCTTTTGCGAATATTGATTATTTATGTAATGATAAAAATTCTGAGTCAGTTTAATTATTCGACCTGTAAATTTCAAAGTGTTTGAATCAATAATTACCAAGGTGCATTTTTTGTTTTTATTATATTTAAGACTTCCATCGCCAGAGCTCCGATAGCCTAATGGCTAGACCGTTGGGTTCCTAGCGCGTGGTACTGGGTTCGAGTCCAGGCCGGAAAGGAAATCTTAAATGCAAATATTTTTTTCTAATTTTATAATTCTTTTTTTTTTATTTTTCCCTTTTGCGAAATCAGTCAGTCAGTCTGACAGTCAATCAGTCGGTCAGTCCTGTCCAGTCAGTTAGTCAGTCAAGCAGTCAGTCAGGTAGTCAAGCAGTCAGTCAGTCAGTGTCAGTCAGTCATTTAGTCATTCAGTCAGTCAGTGAAATAGCCAGTCAGAGAGTCAAGCAGTCAGTCAGTCAGTCTCAGTCAGTCACTTAGTCAGTCAGTCAGTCAGTCAGTCAGTCAGTCCAGTCTCAGTCAGTCAGGCAGTTAGTCAGTCAGTCTCGGTCAGTCAGTGAGTCAGTCAGTCAGTATCAGTCAGTGAGTCAGTCTGTCAGTCAGGCAGTATCAGTCTGGCAGTAAGACTCCGCTCGACAGAACTCCGATAGCCTAATGGCTAGACCGCTGGTCTTCCAAGCGAGTGGCCTGGGTTCGAGTCCCAGCCGGAGCGAATATCTTCAATGTATATATTTCTTTTCTAATTTGAAAATTCTTTTTTTTTCAATTTCTTTCCTTTGCAATTATTGATTATTTATGTAGGGAAGAAAATTCTGAGTCAGTTTAATTTTTCGACACGAAGATTTCAAAGTGTTTAAATAAACAATTACCAAGGTGCATTTTTTGTTTTTATTATATTTAAAACTCCCACCGACAGAGCTCCCATAGACTAATGGCTAGAGTGTTAGGCTTCCAAGCGAGTGGCCCTGGGTTCGAGTCCCGGCCGGAAAGGAAATCTTAAATGCAAATATTTTTTTCTAATTTTATAATTCTTTTTTTTTTATTTTTCCCTTTTGCGAAGTCAGTCAGTCAGTCTGACAGTCAATCAGTCAAGCACTCAGTCATTCAGTCTCAGTCAGTCAGTCCAGTCAGTCAGTCACTCAGTCAGTCAGTTAGTCCTTCAGCCAGTCAGTCAAGCAGTCAGTCATTTAGTGTCAGTCAGTCAGTCATTCAGTCAGTCAGTCAGTCAGGCAGTCAGTCAGTCAGTCAGTCGGTCAGTCCTGTGCAGTCAGTTAGTCACTAAAGCAGTCAGTCAGTCTCAGTCAGTCAGTCAGTCAGTCAGTCCAGTCCAGTCTCAGTCAGTCAGTCAGTCAGTCTCGGTCAGTCAGTCAGTCAGTCATTCAGTCAGTCAGTCAGTCAGGCAGTCAGTCAGTCGGTCAGCCTTATTCAGTCAGTCTGTCAGTCAGTCAGTCAGTCAGCCTTATTCAGTCAGTCTGTCAGTCATCCTTATTCAGTCAGTCTGTCAGTCAGTCAGTCGGTCAGTCCTGTCCAGTCAGTTAGTCAGTCAAGCAGTCAGTCAGGTAGTCAAGCAGTCAGTCAGTCAGTGTCAGTCAGTCATTTAGTCATTCAGTCAGTCAGTGAAATAGCCAGTCAGAGAATCAAGCAGTCAGTCAGTCAGTCTCAGTCAGTCAGTTAGTCAGTCAGTCAGTCAGTCAGTCAGTCAGTCCAGTCTCAGTCAGTCAGGCAGTTAGTCAGTCAGTCTCGGTCAGTCAGTGAGTCAGTCAGTCAGTATCAGTCAGTCAGTGAGTCAGTCTGTCAGTCAGGCAGTATCAGTCAGGCAGTAAGACTCCGCTCGACAGAACTCCGATAGCCTAATGGCTAGACCGCTGGTCTTCCAAGCGAGTGGCCTGGGTTCGAGTCCCAGCCGGAGCGAATATCTTCAATGTATATATTTCTTTTCTAATTTGAAAATTCTTTTTTTTTAATTTCTTTCCTTTGCAATTATTGATTATTTATGTAGGGAAGAAAATTCTGTGTCAGTTTAATTTTTCGACACGAAGATTTCAAAGTGTTTAAATAAACAATTACCAAGGTGCATTTTCTGTTTTTATTATATTTAAAACTCCCACCGACAGAGCTCCCATAGACTAATGGCTAGAGTGTTAGGCTTCAAAGCGAGTGGCCCTGGGTTCGAGTCCCGGCCGGAAAGGAAATCTTAAATGCAAACATTTTTTTCTAATTTTATAATTTTTTTTTTTATTTTTCCCTTTTGCGAAGTCAGTCAGTCAGACTGACAGTCAATCAGTCAAGCACTCAGTCATTCAGTCTCAGTCAGTCAGTCCAGTCAGTCAGTCACTCAGTCAGTCAGTTAGTCCTTCAGCCAGTCAGTCAAGCAGTCAGTCATTTAGTCTCAGTCAGTCAGTCATTCAGTCAGTCAGTCAGTCAGGCAGTCAGTCAGTCAGTCAGTCTGTCAGTCCTGTGCAGTCAGTCACTAAAGCAGTCAGTCAGTCTCAGTCAGTCAGTCAGTCAGTCAGTCCAGTCCAGTCTCAGTCAGTCTCGGTCGGTCAGTCAGTCAGTCAGTCATTCAGTCAGTCAATCAGTCAGGCAGTCAGTCAGTCGGTCAGCCTTATTCAGTCAGTCTGTCAGTCAGTCAGTCAGTCAGCCTTATTCAGTCAGTCTGTCAGTCAGTCAGTCGGTCAGTCCTGTCCAGTCAGTTAGTCAGTCAAGCAGTCAGTCAGGTAGTCAAGCAGTCAGTCATTTAGTCATTCAGTCAGTCAGTGAAATAGCCAGTCAGAGAGTCAAGCAGTCAGTCAGTCAGTCTCAGTCAGTCAGTTAGTCAGGCAGTCAGGCAGTTAGTCAGTCAGTCTCGGTCAGTCAGTGAGTCAGTCAGTCAGTATCAGTCAGTCAGTGAGTCAGTCTGTCAGTCCGGCAGTATCAGTCAGGCAGTAAGACTCTGCTCGACAGAACTCCGATAGCCTAATGGCTAGACCGCTGGTCTTCCAAGCGAGTGGCCTGGGTTCGAGTCCCAGCCGGAGCGAATATCTTCAATGTATATATTTCTTTTCTAATTTGAAAATTCTTTTTTTTTTCAATTTCTTTCCTTTGCAATTATTGATTATTTATGTAGGGAAGAAAATTCTGAGTCAGTTTAATTTTTCGACACGAAGATTTCAAAGTGTTTAAATAAACAATTACCAAGGTGTATTTTTTGTTTTTATTATATTTAAAACTCCCACCGACAGAGCTCCCATAGACTAATGGCTAGAGTGTTAGGCTTCCAAGCGAGTGGCCCTGGGTTCGAGTCCCAGCCTGAACGAAAATCTTCAATGTATACTTTTAGTTTCTAATTTGAAATTTCTTCTTCTTTTTTTTTTAATTTTTCTCTTTTGCGAATATTGATTATTTATGTAGGGAGAAAAATTCTGAGTCAGTTTAATTATTCGACCTGTAAATTTCAAAGTGCTTGAATAAATAATTACCAAGGTGCATTTTTTGTTTTTCTTATATTTAAGACTTCCATCGACAGAGCTCCGATAGCCTAATGGCTAGACCGTTGGGTTCCAAGCGCGTGGTACTGGGTTCGAGTCCCGGCCGGAACGAAAATCTTCCATGTATATATTTCTCTTCTAATTTGAAGATTCTTTTTTTTTTCAATTTCTTTCTTTTGCAAATATGGATTATTTATGTACGGAAAAAAACTCTGAGTCAGTTTAATCATTCGACCTTTAGATTTCAAAGATTTTAGATCAATAATTACTAAGGTGCATTTTTTGTTTTTATTATAATTAAGACACCGATCAACAGAGATCCGATAGTATATTGGCGAGAGCGTTGGGCTTCCATGAGTGTCGCCCTGGGTTCAAATCCCAGCCGGAAAGGAAATCTTAAATGCAAATATTTTTTTCTAATTTTATAATTCTTTTTTTTTTTTTTTCCCTTTTGCGAAGTCAGTCAGTCAGTCTGACAGTCAATCAGTCAAGCACTCAGTCATTCAGTCTCAGTCAGTCAGTCCAGTCAGTCAGTCACTCAGTCAGTCAGTTAGTCCTTCAGCCAGTCAGTCAAGCAGTCAGTCATTTAGTCTCAGTCAGTCAGTCATTCAGTCAGTCAGTCAGTCAGGCAGTCAGTCAGTCAGTCAGTCGGTCAGTCCTGTGCAGTCAGTTAGTCACTAAAGTAGTCAGTCAGTCTCAGTCAGTCAGTCAGTCAGTCAGTCCAGTCCAGTCTCAGTCAGTCAGTCAGTCAGTCTCGGTCAGTCAGTCAGTCATTCAGTCAGTCAGTCAGTCAGGCAGTCAGTCAGTCGGTCAGCCTTATTCAGTCAGTCTGTCAGTCAGTCAGTCAGTCAGCCTTATTCAGTCAGTCTGTCAGTCATCCTTATTCAGTCAGTCTGTCAGTCAGTCAGTCGGTCAGTCCTGTCCAGTCAGTTAGTCAGGCAAGCAGTCAGTCAGGTAGTCAAGCAGTCAGTCAGTCAGTGTCAGTCAGTCATTTAGTCATTCAGTCAGTCAGTGAAATAGCCAGTCAGAGAGTCAAGCAGTCAGTCAGTCAGTCTCAGTCAGTCAGTTAGTCAGTCAGTCAGTCAGTCAGTCAGTCAGTCCAGTCTCAGTCAGTCAGGCAGTTAGTCAGTCAGTCTCGGTCAGTCAGTGAGTCAGTCAGTCAGTATCAGTCAGTGAGTCAGTCTGTCAGTCAGGCAGTATCAGTCAGGCAGTAAGACTCCGCTCGACAGAACTCCGATAGCCTAATGGCTAGACCGCTGGTCTTACA
Source organism: Uloborus diversus (assembly GCF_026930045.1). Classification (NCBI taxonomy): domain Eukaryota; kingdom Metazoa; phylum Arthropoda; class Arachnida; order Araneae; family Uloboridae; genus Uloborus; species Uloborus diversus. The sequence continues at coordinate 100,423 of NW_026558581.1, read as the reverse complement.
AGCGTGTGGCCTGGGTTCGAGTCCCAGCCGGAGCGAATATCTTCAATGTATATATTTCTTTTCTAATTTGAAAATTCTTTTTTTTTTCAATTTCTTTCCTTTGCAATTATTGATTATTTATGTAGGGAAGAAAATTCTGAGTCAGTTTAATTTTTCGACACTAAGATTTCAAAGTGTTTAAATAAACAATTACCAAGGTGCATTTTTTGTTTTTATTATATTTAAAACTCCCACCGACAGAGCTCCCATAGACTAATGGCTAGAGTGTTAGGCTTCCAAGCGAGTGGCCCTGGGTTCGAGTCCCAGCCTGAACGAAAATCTTCAATGTATACTTTTAGTTTCTAATTTGAAATTTCTTCTTCTTTTTTTTTTTAATTTTTCTCTTTTGCGAATATTGATTATTTATGTAGGGAGAAAAATTCTGAGTCAGTTTAATTATTCGACCTGTAAATTTCAAAGTGTTTGAATCAATAATTACCAAAGTGCATTTTTTGTTTTTATTATATTTAAGACTTCCATCGACAGAGCTCCGATAGCCTAATGGCTAGACCGTTGGGTTCCTAGCGCGTGGTACTGTGTTCGAGTCCCGGCCGGAAAGGAAATCTTAAATGCAAATATTTTTTTCTAATTTTATAATTCTTTTTTTTTTATTTTTCCCTTTTGCGAAGTCAGTCAGTCAGTCTGACAGTCAATCAGTCAAGCACTCAGTCATTCAGTCTCAGTCAGTCAGTCCAGTCAGTCAGTCACTCAGTCAGTCAGTTAGTCCTTCAGCCAGTCAGTCAAGCAGTCAGTCATTTAGTCTCAGTCAGTCAGTCATTCAGTCAGTCAGTCAGTCAGGCAGTCAGTCAGTCAGTCAGTCGGTCAGTCCTGTGCAGTAAGTTAGTCACTAAAGCAGTCAGTCAGTCTCAGTCAGTCAGTGAGTCAGTCAGTCCAGTCCAGTCTCAGTCAGTCAGTCAGTCAGTCTCGGTCAGTCAGTCAGTCAGTCAGTCATTCAGTCAGTCAGTCAGTCAGGCAGTCAGTCAGTCGGTCAGCCTTATTCACTCAGTCTGTCAGTCAGTCAGTCAGTCAGCCTTATTCAGTCAGTCTGTCAGTCATCCTTATTCAGTCAGTCTGTCAGTCAGTCAGTCGGTCAGTCCTGTCCAGTCAGTTAGTCAGTCAAGCAGTCAGTCAGTTAGTCAAGCAGTCAGTCAGTCAGTGTCAGTCAGTCATTTAGTCATTCAGTCAGTCATTTAGTCATTCAGTCAGTCAGTGAAATAGCCAGTCAGAGAGTCAAGCAGTCAGTCAGTCAGTCTCAGTCAGTCAGTTAGTCAGTCAGTCAGTCAGTCAGTCAGTCAGTCTCGGTCAGTCAGTCAGTCAGTCAGTCATTCAGTCAGTCAGTCAGTCAGGCAGTCAGTCAGTCGGTCAGCCTTATTCACTCAGTCTGTCAGTCAGTCAGTCAGTCAGCCTTATTCAGTCAGTCTGTCAGTCATCCTTATTCAGTCAGTCTGTCAGTCAGTCAGTCGGTCAGTCCTGTCCAGTCAGTTAGTCAGTCAAGCAGTCAGTCAGTTAGTCAAGCAGTCAGTCAGTCATTTAGTCATTCAGTCAGTCAGTGAAATAGCCAGTCAGAGAGTCAAGCAGTCAGTCAGTCAGTCTCAGTCAGTCAGTTAGTCAGTCAGTCAGTCAGTCAGTCAGTCAGTCCAGTCTCAGTCAGTCAGGCAGTTAGTCAGTCAGTCTCGGTCAGTCAGTGAGTCAGTCAGTCAGTATCAGTCAGTCAGTGAGTCAGTCTGTCAGTCAGGCAGTATCAGTCAGGCAGTAAGACTCCGCTCGACAGAACTCCGATAGCCTAATGGCTAGACCGCTGGTCTTCCAAGCGAGTGGCCTGGGTTCGAGTCCCAGCCGGAGCGAATATCTTCAATGTATATATTTCTTTTCTAATTTGAAAATTCTTTTTTTTTTCAATTTCTTTCCTTTGCAATTATTGATTATTTATGTAGGGAAGAAAATTCTGAGTCAGTTTAATTTTTCGACACGAAGATTTCAAAGTGTTTAAATAAACAATTACCAAGGTGCATTTTTTGTTTTTATTATATTTAAAACTCCCACCGACAGAGCTCCCATAGACTAATGGCTAGAGTGTTAGGCTTCCAAGCGAGTGGCCCTGGGTTCGAGTCCCAGCCTGAACGAAAATCTTCAATGTATACTTTTAGTTTCTAATTTGAAATTTCTTCTTCTTTTTTTTTTTACTTTTTCTCTTTTGCGAATATTGATTATTTATGTAGGGAGAAAAATTCTGAGTCAGTTTAATTATTCGACCTGTAAATTTCAAAGTGCTTGAATCAATAATTACCAAGGTGCATTTTTTGTTTTTATTATATTTAAGACTTCCATCGACAGAGCTCCGATAGCCTAATGGCTAGACCGTTGGGTTCCAAGCGCGTGGTACTGGGTTCGAGTCCCATCCGGAACGAAAATCTTCCATGCATATATTTCTCTTATAATTTGAAGATTCTTTTTTTTTTTCAATTTCTTTCTTTTGCAAATATGGATTATTTATGTACGGAAGAAAATTCTGAGTCAGTTTAATCATTCGACCTTTAGATTTCAAAGATTTTAGATCAATAATTACTAAGGTACATTTTTTGTTTTTATTATAATTAAGACACCGATCAACAGAGATCCGATAGTATATTGGCGAGAGCGTTGGGCTTCCATGAGTGTCGCCCTGGGTTCAAATCCCAGCCGGAAAGGAAATCTTAAATGCAAATATTTTTTTCTAATTTTATAATTCTTTTTTTTTTATTTTTCCCTTTTGCGAAGTCAGTCAGTCAGTCTGACAGTCAATCAGTCAAGCACTCAGTCATTCAGTCTCAGTCAGTCAGTCCAGTCAGTCAGTCACTCAGTCAGTCAGTTAGTCCTTCAGCCAGTCAGTCAAGCAGTCAGTCATTTAGTCTCAGTCAGTCAGTCATTCAGTCAGTCAGTCATTCAGTCAGTCAGTCGGTCAGTCCTGTGCAGTCAGTTAGTCACTAAAGCAGTGAGTCAGTCTCAGTCAGTCAGTCAGTCAGTCAGTCCAGTCCAGTCCAGTCTCAGTCAGTCAGTCAGTCAGTCTCGGTCAGTCAGTCAGTCAGTCATTCAGTCAGTCAGGCAGTCAGTCAGTCGGTCAGCCTTATTCAGTCAGTCTGTCAGTCAGTCAGTCTGTCAGCCTTATTCAGTCAGTCTGTCAGTCATCCTTATTCTGTCAGTCTGTCAGTCAGTCAGTCGGTCAGTCCTGTCCAGTCAGTTAGTCAGTCAAGCAGTCAGTCAGGTAGTCAAGCAGTCAGTCAGTCAGTGTCAGTCAGTCATTTAGTCATTCAGTCAGTCAGTGAAATAGCCAGTCAGAGAGTCAAGCAGTCAGTCAGTCAGTCTTAGTCAGTCAGTTAGTCAGTCAGTCAGTCAGTCAGTCAGTCAGTCCAATCTCAGTCAGTCAGGCAGTTAGTCAGTCAGTCTCGGTCAGTCAGTGAGTCAGTCAGTCAGTATCAGTCAGTGAGTCAGTCTGTCAGTCAGGCAGTATCAGTCAGGCAGTAAGACTCCGCTCGACAGAACTCCGATAGCCTAATGGCTAGACCGCTGGTCTTCCAAGCGAGTGGCCTGAGTTCGAGTCCCAGCCGGAGCGAATATCTTCAATGTATATATTTCTTTTCTAATTTGAAAATTCTTTTTTTTTTTCAATTTCTTTCCTTTGCAATTATTGATTATTTATGTAGGGAAAAAAATTCTGAGTCAGTTTAATTTTTCGACACGAAGATTTCAAAGTGTTTAAATAAACAATTACCAAGGTGCATTTTTTGTTTTTATTATATTTAAAACTCCCACCGACAGAGCTCCCATAGACTAATGGCTAGAGTGTTAGGCTTCCAAGCGAGTGGCCCTGGGTTCGAGTCCCAGCCTGAACGAAAATCTTCGATGTATACTTTTAGTTTCTAATTTGAAATTTCTTCTTCTTTTTTTTTTAATTTTTCTCTTTTGCGAATATTGATTATTTATGTAGGGAGAAAAATTCTGAGTCAGTTTAATTATTCGACCTGTAAATTTCAAAGTGTTTGAATCAATAATTACCAAGGTGCATTTTTTGTTTTTATTATATTTAAGACTTCCATCGACAGAGCTCCGATAGCCTAATGGCTAGACCGTTGGGTTCCTAGCGCGTGGTACTGGGTTCGAGTCCCGGCCGGAAAGGAAATCTTAAATGCAAATATTTTTTTCTAATTTTATAATTCTTTTTTTTTTTATTTTTCCCTTTTGCGAAGTCAGTCAGTCAGTCTGACAGTCAATCAGTCAAGCACTCAGTCATTCAGTCTCAGTCAGTCAGTCCAGTCAGTCAGTCACTCAGTCAGTCAGTTAGTCCTTCAGCCAGTCAGTCAAGCAGTCAGTCATTTAGTCTCAGTCAGTCAGTCATTCAGTCAGTCAGTCAGTCAGGCAGTCAGTCAGTCAGTCAGTCGGTCAGTCCTGTGCAGTCAGTTAGTCACTAAAGCAGTCAGTCAGTCTCAGTCAGTCAGTCAGTCAGTCAGTCCAGTCCAGTCTCGGTCAGTCAGTCAGTCAGTCTCGGTCAGTCAGTCAGTCAGTCAGTCAGGCAGTCAGTCAGTCGGTCAGCCTTATTCAGTCAGTCTGTCAGTCAGTCAGTCAGCCTTATTCAGTCAGTCTGTCAGTCATCCTTATTCAGTCAGTCTGTCAGTCAGTCAGTCGGTCAGTCCTGTCCAGTCAGTTAGTCAGTCAAGCAGTCAGTCAGGTAGTCAAGCAGTCAGTCAGTCAGTGTCAGTCAGTCATTTAGTCATTCAGTCAGTCAGTGAAATAGCCAGTCAGAGAGTCAAGCAGTCAGTCAGTCAGTCTCAGTCAGTCACTTAGTCAGTCAGTCAGTCAGTCAGTCAGTCAGTCCAGTCTCAGTCAGTCAGGCAGTTAGTCAGTCAGTCTCGGTAAGTCAGTGAGTCAGTCAGTCAGTATCAGTCAGTCAGTGAGTCAGTCTGTCAGTCAGGCTGTATCAGTCAGGCAGTAAGACTCCGCCCGACAGAACTCCGATAGCCTAATGGCTAGACCGCTGGTCTTCCAAGCGAGTGGCCTGGGTTCGAGTCCCAGCCGGAGCGAATATCTTCAATGTATATATTACTTTTCTAATTTGAAAATTCTTTTTTTTTTTCAATTTCTTTCCTTTGCAATTATTGATTATTTATGTAGTGAAGAAAATTCTGAGTCAGTTTAATTTTTTGACACGAAGGTTTCAAAGTGTTTAAATAAACAATTACCAAGGTGCATTTTTTGTTTTTATTATATTTAAAACTCCCACCGACAGAGCTCCCATAGACTAATGGCTAGAGTGTTAGGCTTCCAAGCGAGTGGCCCTGGGTTTGAGTCCCAGCCTGAACGAAAGTCTTCAATGTATACTTTTAGTTTCTAATTTGAAATTTCTTCTTCTTTTTTTTTTAATTTTTCTCTTTTGCGAATATTGATTATTTATGTAATGATAAAAATTCTGAGTCAGTTTAATTATTCGACCTGTAAATTTCAAAGTGTTTGAATCAATAATTACCAAGGTGCATTTTTTGTTTTTATTATATTTAAGACTTCCATCGCCAGAGCTCCGATAGCCTAATGGCTAGACCGTTGGGTTCCTAGCGCGTGGTACTGGGTTCGAGTCCAGGCCGGAAAGGAAATCTTAAATGCAAATATTTTTTTTTAATTTTATAATTCTTTTTTTTTTATTTTTCCCTTTTGCGAAATCAGTCAGTCAGTCTGACAGTCAATCAGTCGGTCAGTCCTGTCCAGTCAGTTAGTCAGTCAAGCAGTCAGTCAGGTAGTCAAGCAGTCAGTCAGTCAGTGTCAGTCAGTCATTTAGTCATTCAGTCAGTCAGTGAAATAGCCAGTCAGAGAGTCAAGCAGTCAGTCAGTCAGTCTCAGTCAGTCACTTAGTCAGTCAGTCAGTCAGTCAGTCAGTCAGTCCAGTCTCAGTCAGTCAGGCAGTTAGTCAGTCAGTCTCGGTCAGTCAGTGAGTCAGTCAGTCAGTATCAGTCAGTGAGTCAGTCTGTCAGTCAGGCAGTATCAGTCTGGCAGTAAGACTCCGCTCGACAGAACTCCGATAGCCTAATGGCTAGACCGCTGGTCTTCCAAGCGAGTGGCCTGGGTTCGAGTCCCAGCCGGAGCGAATATCTTCAATGTATATATTTCTTTTCTAATTTGAAAATTCTTTTTTTTTCAATTTCTTTCCTTTGCAATTATTGATTATTTATGTAGGGAAGAAAATTCTGAGTCAGTTTAATTTTTCGACACGAAGATTTCAAAGTGTTTAAATAAACAATTACCAAGGTGCATTTTTTGTTTTTATTATATTTAAAACTCCCACCGACAGAGCTCCCATAGACTAATGGCTAGAGTGTTAGGCTTCCAAGCGAGTGGCCCTGGGTTCGAGTCCCGGCCGGAAAGGAAATCTTAAATGCAAATATTTTTTTCTAATTTTATAATTCTTTTTTTTTTATTTTTCCCTTTTGCGAAGTCAGTCAGTCAGTCTGACAGTCAATCAGTCAAGCACTCAGTCATTCAGTCTCAGTCAGTCAGTCCAGTCAGTCAGTCACTCAGTCAGTCAGTTAGTCCTTCAGCCAGTCAGTCAAGCAGTCAGTCATTTAGTCTCAGTCAGTCAGTCATTCAGTCAGTCAGTCAGTCAGTCAGTCAGTCGGTCAGTCCTGTGCAGTCAGTTAGTCACTAAAGCAGTGAGTCAGTCTCAGTCAGTCAGTCAGTCAGTCAGTCCAGTCCAGTCCAGTCTCAGTCAGTCAGTCAGTCAGTCTCGGTCAGTCAGTCAGTCAGTCATTCAGTCAGTCAGGCAGTCAGTCAGTCGGTCAGCCTTATTCAGTCAGTCTGTCAGTCAGTCAGTCTGTCAGCCTTATTCAGTCAGTCTGTCAGTCATCCTTATTCTGTCAGTCTGTCAGTCAGTCAGTCGGTCAGTCCTGTCCAGTCAGTTAGTCAGTCAAGCAGTCAGTCAGGTAGTCAAGCAGTCAGTCAGTCAGTGTCAGTCAGTCATTTAGTCATTCAGTCAGTCAGTGAAATAGCCAGTCAGAGAGTCAAGCAGTCAGTCAGTCAGTCTTAGTCAGTCAGTTAGTCAGTCAGTCAGTCAGTCAGTCAGTCAGTCCAATCTCAGTCAGTCAGGCAGTTAGTCAGTCAGTCTCGGTCAGTCAGTGAGTCAGTCAGTCAGTATCAGTCAGTGAGTCAGTCTGTCAGTCAGGCAGTATCAGTCAGGCAGTAAGACTCCGCTCGACAGAACTCCGATAGCCTAATGGCTAGACCGCTGGTCTTCCAAGCGAGTGGCCTGAGTTCGAGTCCCAGCCGGAGCGAATATCTTCAATGTATATATTTCTTTTCTAATTTGAAAATTCTTTTTTTTTTTCAATTTCTTTCCTTTGCAATTATTGATTATTTATGTAGGGAAAAAAATTCTGAGTCAGTTTAATTTTTCGACACGAAGATTTCAAAGTGTTTAAATAAACAATTACCAAGGTGCATTTTTTGTTTTTATTATATTTAAAACTCCCACCGACAGAGCTCCCATAGACTAATGGCTAGAGTGTTAGGCTTCCAAGCGAGTGGCCCTGGGTTCGAGTCCCAGCCTGAACGAAAATCTTCAATGTATACTTTTAGTTTCTAATTTGAAATTTCTTCTTCTTTTTTTTTTAATTTTTCTCTTTTGCGAATATTGATTATTTATGTAGGGAGAAAAATTCTGAGTCAGTTTAATTATTCGACCTGTAAATTTCAAAGTGTTTGAATCAATAATTACCAAGGTGCATTTTTTGTTTTTATTATATTTAAGACTTCCATCGACAGAGCTCCGATAGCCTAATGGCTAGACCGTTGGGTTCCTAGCGCGTGGTACTGGGTTCGAGTCCCGGCCGGAAAGGAAATCTTAAATGCAAATATTTTTTTCTAATTTTATAATTCTTTTTTTTTTTATTTTTCCCTTTTGCGAAGTCAGTCAGTCAGTCTGACAGTCAATCAGTCAAGCACTCAGTCATTCAGTCTCAGTCAGTCAGTCCAGTCAGTCAGTCACTCAGTCAGTCAGTTAGTCCTTCAGCCAGTCAGTCAAGCAGTCAGTCATTTAGTCTCAGTCAGTCAGTCATTCAGTCAGTCAGTCAGTCAGGCAGTCAGTCAGTCAGTCAGTCGGTCAGTCCTGTGCAGTCAGTTAGTCACTAAAGCAGTCAGTCAGTCTCAGTCAGTCAGTCAGTCAGTCAGTCCAGTCCAGTCTCGGTCAGTCAGTCAGTCAGTCTCGGTCAGTCAGTCAGTCAGTCATTCAGTCAGTCAGTCAGTCAGGCAGTCAGTCAGTCGGTCAGCCTTATTCAGTCAGTCTGTCAGTCAGTCAGTCAGTCAGCCTTATTCAGTCAGTCTGTCAGTCATCCTTATTCAGTCAGTCTGTCAGTCAGTCAGTCGGTCAGTCCTGTCCAGTCAGTTAGTCAGTCAAGCAGTCAGTCAGGTAGTCAAGCAGTCAGTCAGTCAGTGTCAGTCAGTCATTTAGTCATTCAGTCAGTCAGTGAAATAGCCAGTCAGAGAGTCAAGCAGTCAGTCAGTCAGTCTCAGTCAGTCACTTAGTCAGTCAGTCAGTCAGTCAGTCAGTCAGTCCAGTCTCAGTCAGTCAGGCAGTTAGTCAGTCAGTCTCGGTAAGTCAGTGAGTCAGTCAGTCAGTATCAGTCAGTCAGTGAGTCAGTCTGTCAGTCAGGCTGTATCAGTCAGGCAGTAAGACTCCGCCCGACAGAACTCCGATAGCCTAATGGCTAGACCGCTGGTCTTCCAAGCGAGTGGCCTGGGTTCGAGTCCCAGCCGGAGCGAATATCTTCAATGTATATATTACTTTTCTAATTTGAAAATTCTTTTTTTTTTCAATTTCTTTCCTTTGCAATTATTGATTATTTATGTAGTGAAGAAAATTCTGAGTCAGTTTAATTTTTTGACACGAAGGTTTCAAAGTGTTTAAATAAACAATTACCAAGGTGCATTTTTTGTTTTTATTATATTTAAAACTCCCACCGACAGAGCTCCCATAGACTAATGGCTAGAGTGTTAGGCTTCCAAGCGAGTGGCCCTGGGTTTGAGTCCCAGCCTGAACGAAAGTCTTCAATGTATACTTTTAGTTTCTAATTTGAAATTTCTTCTTCTTTTTTTTTTAATTTTTCTCTTTTGCGAATATTGATTATTTATGTAATGATAAAAATTCTGAGTCAGTTTAATTATTCGACCTGTAAATTTCAAAGTGTTTGAATCAATAATTACCAAGGTGCATTTTTTGTTTTTATTATATTTAAGACTTCCATCGCCAGAGCTCCGATAGCCTAATGGCTAGACCGTTGGGTTCCTAGCGCGTGGTACTGGGTTCGAGTCCAGGCCGGAAAGGAAATCTTAAATGCAAATATTTTTTTCTAATTTTATAATTCTTTTTTTTTTATTTTTCCCTTTTGCGAAATCAGTCAGTCAGTCTGACAGTCAATCAGTCGGTCAGTCCTGTCCAGTCAGTTAGTCAGTCAAGCAGTCAGTCAGGTAGTCAAGCAGTCAGTCAGTCAGTGTCAGTCAGTCATTTAGTCATTCAGTCAGTCAGTGAAATAGCCAGTCAGAGAGTCAAGCAGTCAGTCAGTCAGTCTCAGTCAGTCACTTAGTCAGTCAGTCAGTCAGTCAGTCAGTCAGTCCAGTCTCAGTCAGTCAGGCAGTTAGTCAGTCAGTCTCGGTCAGTCAGTGAGTCAGTCAGTCAGTATCAGTCAGTGAGTCAGTCTGTCAGTCAGGCAGTATCAGTCTGGCAGTAAGACTCCGCTCGACAGAACTCCGATAGCCTAATGGCTAGACCGCTGGTCTTCCAAGCGAGTGGCCTGGGTTCGAGTCCCAGCCGGAGCGAATATCTTCAATGTATATATTTCTTTTCTAATTTGAAAATTCTTTTTTTTTCAATTTCTTTCCTTTGCAATTATTGATTATTTATGTAGGGAAGAAAATTCTGAGTCAGTTTAATTTTTCGACACGAAGATTTCAAAGTGTTTAAATAAACAATTACCAAGGTGCATTTTTTGTTTTTATTATATTTAAAACTCCCACCGACAGAGCTCCCATAGACTAATGGCTAGAGTGTTAGGCTTCCAAGCGAGTGGCCCTGGGTTCGAGTCCCGGCCGGAAAGGAAATCTTAAATGCAAATATTTTTTTCTAATTTTATAATTCTTTTTTTTTTATTTTTCCCTTTTGCGAAGTCAGTCAGTCAGTCTGACAGTCAATCAGTCAAGCACTCAGTCATTCAGTCTCAGTCAGTCAGTCCAGTCAGTCAGTCACTCAGTCAGTCAGTTAGTCCTTCAGCCAGTCAGTCAAGCAGTCAGTCATTTAGTGTCAGTCAGTCAGTCATTCAGTCAGTCAGTCAGTCAGGCAGTCAGTCAGTCAGTCAGTCGGTCAGTCCTGTGCAGTCAGTTAGTCACTAAAGCAGTCAGTCAGTCTCAGTCAGTCAGTCAGTCAGTCAGTCCAGTCCAGTCTCAGTCAGTCAGTCAGTCAGTCTCGGTCAGTCAGTCAGTCAGTCATTCAGTCAGTCAGTCAGTCAGGCAGTCAGTCAGTCGGTCAGCCTTATTCAGTCAGTCTGTCAGTCAGTCAGTCAGTCAGCCTTATTCAGTCAGTCTGTCAGTCATCCTTATTCAGTCAGTCTGTCAGTCAGTCAGTCGGTCAGTCCTGCCCAGTCAGTTAGTCAGTCAAGCAGTCAGTCAGGTAGTCAAGCAGTCAGTCAGTCAGTGTCAGTCAGTCATTTAGTCATTCAGTCAGTCAGTGAAATAGCCAGTCAGAGAGTCAAGCAGTCAGTCAGTCAGTCTCAGTCAGTCAGTTAGTCAGTCAGTCAGTCAGTCAGTCAGTCAGTCCAGTCTCAGTCAGTCAGGCAGTTAGTCAGTCAGTCTCGGTCAGTCAGTGAGTCAGTCAGTCAGTATCAGTCAGTCAGTGAGTCAGTCTGTCAGTCAGGCAGTATCAGTCAGGCAGTAAGACTCCGCTCGACAGAACTCCGATAGCCTAATGGCTAGACCGCTGGTCTTCCAAGCGAGTGGCCTGGGTTCGAGTCTCAGCCGGAGCGAATATCTTCAATGTATATATTTCTTTTCTAATTTGAAAATTCTTTTTTTTTTCAATTTCTTTCCTTTGCAATTATTGATTATTTATGTAGTGAAGAAAATTCTGAGTCAGTTTAATTTTTTGACACCAAGGTTTCAAAGTGTTTAAATAAACAATTACCAAGGTGCATTTTTTGTTTTTATTATATTTAAAACTCCCACCGACAGAGCTCCCATAGACTAATGGCTAGAGTGTTAGGCTTCCAAGCGAGTGGCCCTGGGTTCGAGTCCCAGCCTGAACGAAAATCTTCAATGTATACTTTTAGTTTCTAATTTGAAATTTCTTCTTCTTTTTTTTTTAATTTTTCTCTTTTGCGAATATTGATTATTTATGTAATGATAAAAATTCTGAGTCAGTTTAATTATTCGACCTGTAAATTTCAAAGTGTTTGAATCAATAATTACCAAGGTGCATTTTTTGTTTTTATTATATTTAAGACTTCCATCGCCAGAGCTCCGATAGCCTAATGGCTAGACCGTTGGGTTCCTAGCGCGTGGTACTGGGTTCGAGTCCAGGCCGGAAAGGAAATCTTAAATGCAAATATTTTTTTCTAATTTTATAATTCTTTTTTTTTTTATTTTTCCCTTTTGCGAAATCAGTCAGTCAGTCTGACAGTCAATCAGTCGGTCAGTCCTGTCCAGTCAGTTAGTCAGTCAAGCAGTCAGTCAGGTAGTCAAGCAGTCAGTCAGTTAGTGTCAGTCAGTCATTTAGTCATTCAGTCAGTCAGTGAAATAGCCAGTCAGAGAGTCAAGCAGTCAGTCAGTCAGTCTCAGTCAGTCACTTAGTCAGTCAGTCAGTCAGTCAGTCAGTCAGTCCAGTCTCAGTCAGTCAGGCAGTTAGTCAGTCAGTCTCGGTCAGTCAGTGAGTCAGTCAGTCAGTATCAGTCAGTCAGTGAGTCAGTCTGTCAGTCAGGCAGTATCAGTCAGGCAGTAAGACTCCGCTCGACAGAACTCCGATAGCCTAATGGCTAGACCGCTGGTCTTCCAAGCGAGTGGCCTGGGTTCGAGTCCCAGCCGGAGCGAATATCTTCAATGTATATATTTCTTTTCTAATTTGAAAATTCTTTTTTTTTTCAATTTCTTTCCTTTGCAATTATTGATTATTTATGTAGGGAAGAAAATTCTGAGTCAGTTTAATTTTTCGGCACGAAGATTTCAAAGTGTTTAAATAAACAATTACCAAGGTGCATTTTTTGTTTTTATTATATTTAAAACTCCCACTGACAGAGCTCCCATAGACTAATGGCTAGAGTGTTAGGCTTCCAAGCGCGTGGTACTGGGTTCGAGTCCCGGCCGGAACGAAAATCTTCCATGTATATATTTCTCTTCTAATTTGAAGATTCTTTTTTTTTTCAATTTCTTTCTTTTGCAAATATGGATTATTTATGTACGGAAGAAAATTCTGAGTCAGTTTAATCATTCGACCTTTAGATTTCAAAGATTTTAGATCAATAATTACTAAGGTGCATTTTTTGTTTTTATTATAATTAAGACACCGATCAACAGAGATCCGAAAGTATATTGGCGAGAGCGTTGGGCTTCCATGAGTGTCGCCCTGGGTTCAAATCCCAGCCGGAAAGGAAATCTTAAATGCAAATATTTTTTTCTAATTTTATAATTCTTTTTTTTTTATTTTTCCCTTTTGCGAAGTCAGTCAGTCAGTCTGACAGTCAATCAGTCAAGCACTCAGTCATTCAGTCTCAGTCAGTCAGTCCAGTCAGTCAGTCACTCAGTCAGTCAGTTAGTCCTTCAGCCAGTCAGTCAAGCAGTCAGTCATTTAGTCTCAGTCAGTCAGTCATTCAGTCAGTCAGTCAGTCAGGCAGTCAGTCAGTCAGTCAGTCGGTCAGTCCTGTGCAGTCAGTTAGTCACTAAAGCAGTCAGTCAGTCTCAGTCAGTCAGTCAGTCAGTCAGTCTCGGTCAGTCAGTCAGTCAGTCATTCAGTCAGTCAGTCAGTCAGGCAGTCAGTCAGTCGGTCAGCCTTATTCAGTCAGTCTGTCAGTCAGTCAGTCAGTCAGCCTTATTCAGTCAGTCTGTCAGTCATCCTTTTTCAGTCAGTCTGTCAGTCAGTCAGTTGGTCAGTCCTGTCCAGTCAGTTAGTCAGTCAAGCAGTCAGTCAGGTAGTCAAGCAGTCAGTCAGTCAGTGTCAGTCAGTCATTTAGTCATTCAGTCAGTCAGTGAAATAGCCAGTCAGAGAGTCAAGCAGTCAGTCAGTCAGTCTCAGTCAGTCAGTTAGTCAGTCAGTCAGTCAGTCAGTCAGTCAGTCCAGTCTCAGTCAGTCAGGCAGTTAGTCAGTCAGTCTCGGTCAATCAGTGAGTCTGTCAGTCAGTATCAGTCAGTCAGTGAGTCAGTCTGTCAGTCAGGCAGTATCAGTCAGGCAGTAAGACTCCGCTCGACAGAACTCCGATAGCCTAATGGCTAGACCGCTGGTCTTCCAAGCGAGTGGCCTGGGTTCGAGTCCCAGCCGGAGCGAATATCTTCAATGTATATATTTCTTTTCTAATTTGAAAATTCTTTTTTTTTTCAATTTCTTTCCTTTGCAATTATTGATTATTTATGTAGGGAAGAAAATTCTGAGTCAGTTTAATTTTTCGGCACGAAGATTTCAAAGTGTTTAAATAAACAATTACCAAGGTGCATTTTTTGTTTTTATTATATTTAAAACTCCCACTGACAGAGCTCCCATAGACTAATGGCTAGAGTGTTAGGCTTCCAAGCGAGTGGCCCTGGGTTCGAGTCCCAGCCTGAACGAAAATCTTCAATGTATACGTTTAGTTTCTAATTTGAAATTTCTTCTTCTTTTTTTTTAATTTTTCTCTTTTGCGAATATTGATTATTTATGTAGGGAGAAAAATTCTGAGTCAGTTTAATTATTCGACCTGTAAATTTCAAAGTGTTTGAATCAATAATTACCAAGATGCATATTTTGTTTTTTTTATATTTAAGACTTCCATCGACAGAGCTCCGATAGCCTAATGGCTAGACCGTTGTGTTCCAAGCGCGTGGTACTGGGTTCGAGTCCCGGCCGGAACGAAAATCTTCCATGTATATATTTCTCTTCTAATTTGAAGATTCTTTTTTTTTTCAATTTCTTTCTTTTGCAAATATGGATTATTTATGTACGGAAGAAAATTCTGAGTCAGTTTAATCATTCGACCTTTAGATTTCAAAAATTTTAGATCAATAATTACTAAGGTGCATTTTTTGTTTTTATTATAATTAAGACACCGATCAACAGAGATCCGATAGTATATTGGCGAGAGCGTTGGGCTTCCATGAGTGTCGCCCTGGGTTCAAATCCCAGCCGGAAAGGAAATCTTAAATGCAAATATTTTTTTCTAATTTTATAATTCTTTTTTTTTTATTTTTCCCTTTTGCGAAGTCAGTCAGTCAGTCTGACAGTCAATCAGTCAAGCACTCAGTCATTCAGTCTCAGTCAGTCAGTCCAGTCAGTCAGTCACTCAGTCAGTCAGTTAGTCCTTCAGCCAGTCAGTCAAGCAGTCAGTCATTTAGTCTCAGTCAGTCAGTCATTCAGTCAGTCAGTCAGTCAGGCAGTCAGTCAGTCAGTCAGTCGGTCAGTCCTGTCCAGTCAGTTAGTTAGTCAAGCAGTCAGTCAGGTAGTCAAGCAGTCAGTCAGTCAGTGTCAGTCAGTCATTTAGTCATTCAGTCAGTCAGTGAAATAGCCAGTCAGAGAGTCAAGCAGTCAGTCAGTCAGTCTCAGTCAGTCAGTTAGTCAGTCAGTCAGTCAGTCAGTCAGTCAGTCCAGTCTCAGTCAGTCAGGCAGTTAGTCAGTCAGTCTCGGTCAGTCAGTGAGTCAGTCAGTCAGTATCAGTCAGTCAGTGAGTCAGTCTGTCAGTCAGGCAGTATCAGTCAGGCAGTAAGACTCCGCTCGACAGAACTCCGATAGCCTAATGGCTAGACCGCTGGCCTTCCAAGCGAGTGGCCTGGGTTCGAGTCCCAGCCGGAGCGAATATCTTCAATGTATATATTTCTTTTCTAATTTGAAAATTCTTTTTTTTTTTTCAATTTCTTTCCTTTGCAATTATTGATTATTTATGTAGGGAAGAAAATTCTGAGTCAGTTTAATTTTTCGGCACGAAGATTTCAAAGTGTTTAAATAAACAATTACCAAGGTGCATTTTTTGTTTTTATTATATTTAAAACTCCCACTGACAGAGCTCCCATAGACTAATGGCTAGAGTGTTAGGCTTCCAAGCGAGTGGCCCTGGGTTCGAGTCCCAGCCTGAACGAAAATCTTCAATGTATACTTTTAGTTTCTAATTTGAAATTTCATCTTCTTTTTTTTTTTAATTTTTCTCTTTTGCGAATATTGATTATTTATGTAGGGAGAAAAATTCTGAGTCAGTTTAATTATTCGACCTATAAATTTCAAAGTGTTTGAATCAATAATTACCAAGGTGCATTTTTTGTTTTTATTATATTTAAGACTTCCATCGACAGAGCTCCGATAGCCTAATGGCTAGACCGTTGGGTTCCAAGCGCGTGGTACTGGGTTCGAGTCCCGGCCGGAACGAAAATCTTCCATGTATATATTTCTCTTCTAATTTGAAGATTCTTTTTTTTTCAATTTCTTTCTTTTGCAAATATGGATTATTTATGTACGGAAGAAAATTCTGAGTCAGTTTAATCATTCGACCTTTAGATTTCAAAGATTTTAGATCAATAATTACTAAGGTGCATTTTTTGTTTTTATTATAATTAAGACACCGATCAACAGAGATCCGAAAGTATATTGGCGAGAGCGTTGGGCTTCCATGAGTGTCGCCCTGGGTTCAAATCCCAGCCGGAAAGGAAATCTTAAATGCAAATATTTTTTTCTAATTTTATAATTCTTTTTTTTTTATTTTTCCCTTTTGCGAAGTCAGTCAGTCAGTCTGACAGTCAATCAGTCAAGCACTCAGTCATTCAGTCTCAGTCAGTCAGTCCAGTCAGTCAGTCACTCAGTCAGTCAGTTAGTCCTTCAGCCAGTCAGTCAAGCAGTCAGTCATTTAGTCTCAGTCAGTCAGTCATTCAGTCAGTCAGTCAGTCAGGCAGTCAGTCAGTCAGTCAGTCGGTCAGTCCTGTGCAGTCAGTTAGTCACTAAAGCAGTCAGTCAGTCTCAGTCAGTCAGTCAGTCAGTCAGTCTCGGTCAGTCAGTCAGTCAGTCATTCAGTCAGTCAGTCAGTCAGGCAGTCAGTCAGTCGGTCAGCCTTATTCAGTCAGTCTGTCAGTCAGTCAGTCAGTCAGCCTTATTCAGTCAGTCTGTCAGTCATCCTTTTTCAGTCAGTCTGTCAGTCAGTCAGTTGGTCAGTCCTGTCCAGTCAGTTAGTCAGTCAAGCAGTCAGTCAGGTAGTCAAGCAGTCAGTCAGTCAGTGTCAGTCAGTCATTTAGTCATTCAGTCAGTCAGTGAAATAGCCAGTCAGAGAGTCAAGCAGTCAGTCAGTCAGTCTCAGTCAGTCAGTTAGTCAGTCAGTCAGTCAGTCAGTCAGTCAGTCCAGTCTCAGTCAGTCAGGCAGTTAGTCAGTCAGTCTCGGTCAGTCAGTGAGTCAGTCAGTCAGTATCAGTCAGTCAGTGAGTCAGTCTGTCAGTCAGGCAGTATCAGTCAGGCAGTAAGACTCCGCTCGACAGAACTCCGATAGCCTAATGGCTAGACCGCTGGTCTTCCAAGCGAGTGGCCTGGGTTCGAGTCCCAGCCGGAGCGAATATCTTCAATGTATATATTTCTTTTCTAATTTGAAAATTCTTTTTTTTTTCAATTTCTTTCCTTTGCAATTATTGATTATTTATGTAGGGAAGAAAATTCTGAGTCAGTTTAATTTTTCGGCACGAAGATTTCAAAGTGTTTAAATAAACAATTACCAAGGTGCATTTTTTGTTTTTATTATATTTAAAACTCCCACTGACAGAGCTCCCATAGACTAATGGCTAGAGTGTTAGGCTTCCAAGCGAGTGGCCCTGGGTTCGAGTCCCAGCCTGAACGAAAATCTTCAATGTATACTTTTAGTTTCTAATTTGAAATTTCTTCTTCTTTTTTTTTAATTTTTCTCTTTTGCGAATATTGATTATTTATGTAGGGAGAAAAATTCTGAGTCAGTTTAATTATTCGACCTGTAAATTTCAAAGTGTTTGAATCAATAATTACCAAGATGCATATTTTGTTTTTTTTATATTTAAGACTTCCATCGACAGAGCTCCGATAGCCTAATGGCTAGACCGTTGTGTTCCAAGCGCGTGGTACTGGGTTCGAGTCCCGGCCGGAACGAAAATCTTCCATGTATATATTTCTCTTCTAATTTGAAGATTCTTTTTTTTTTTTTCAATTTCTTTCTTTTGCAAATATGGATTATTTATGTACGGAAGAAAATTCTGAGTCAGTTTAATCATTCGACCTTTAGATTTCAAAAATTTTAGATCAATAATTACTAAGGTGCATTTTTTGTTTTTATTATAATTAAGACACCGATCAACAGAGATCCGATAGTATATTGGCGAGAGCGTTGGGCTTCCATGAGTGTCGCCCTGGGTTCAAATCCCAGCCGGAAAGGAAATCTTAAATGCAAATATTTTTTTCTAATTTTATAATTCTTTTTTTTTTATTTTTCCCTTTTGCGAAGTCAGTCAGTCAGTCTGACAGTCAATCAGTCAAGCACTCAGTCATTCAGTCTCAGTCAGTCAGTCCAGTCAGTCAGTCACTCAGTCAGTCAGTTAGTCCTTCAGCCAGTCAGTCAAGCAGTCAGTCATTTAGTCTCAGTCAGTCAGTCATTCAGTCAGTCAGTCAGTCAGGCAGTCAGTCAGTCAGTCAGTCGGTCAGTCCTGTCCAGTCAGTTAGTTAGTCAAGCAGTCAGTCAGGTAGTCAAGCAGTCAGTCAGTCAGTGTCAGTCAGTCATTTAGTCATTCAGTCAGTCAGTGAAATAGCCAGTCAGAGAGTCAAGCAGTCAGTCAGTCAGTCTCAGTCAGTCAGTTAGTCAGTCAGTCAGTCAGTCAGTCAGTCAGTCCAGTCTCAGTCAGTCAGGCAGTTAGTCAGTCAGTCTCGGTCAGTCAGTGAGTCAGTCAGTCAGTATCAGTCAGTCAGTGAGTCAGTCTGTCAGTCAGGCAGTATCAGTCAGGCAGTAAGACTCCGCTCGACAGAACTCCGATAGCCTAATGGCTAGACCGCTGGCCTTCCAAGCGAGTGGCCTGGGTTCGAGTCCCAGCCGGAGCGAATATCTTCAATGTATATATTTCTTTTCTAATTTGAAAATTCTTTTTTTTTTTTCAATTTCTTTCCTTTGCAATTATTGATTATTTATGTAGGGAAGAAAATTCTGAGTCAGTTTAATTTTTCGGCACGAAGATTTCAAAGTGTTTAAATAAACAATTACCAAGGTGCATTTTTTGTTTTTATTATATTTAAAACTCCCACTGACAGAGCTCCCATAGACTAATGGCTAGAGTGTTAGGCTTCCAAGCGAGTGGCCCTGGGTTCGAGTCCCAGCCTGAACGAAAATCTTCAATGTATACTTTTAGTTTCTAATTTGAAATTTCATCTTCTTTTTTTTTTAATTTTTCTCTTTTGCGAATATTGATTATTTATGTAGGGAGAAAAATTCTGAGTCAGTTTAATTATTCGACCTGTAAATTTCAAAGTGTTTGAATCAATAATTACCAAGGTGCATTTTTTGTTTTTATTATATTTAAGACTTCCATCGACAGAGCTCCGATAGCCTAATGGCTAGACCGTTGGGTTCCAAGCGCGTGGTACTGGGTTCGAGTCCCGGCCGGAACGAAAATCTTCCATGTATATATTTCTCTTCTAATTTGAAGATTCTTTTTTTTTTCAATTTCTTTCTTTTGCAAATATGGATTATTTATGTACGGAAGAAAATTCTGAGTCAGTTTAATCATTCGACCTTTAGATTTCAAAGATTTTAGATCAATAACTACTAAGGTGCATTTTTTGTTTTTATTATAATTAAGACACCGATCAACAGAGATCCGATAGTATATTGGCGAGAGCGTTGGGCTTCCATGAGTGTCGCCCTGGGTTCAAATCCCAGCCGGAAAGGAAATCTTAAATGCAAATATTTTTTTCTAATTTTATAATTCTTTTTTTTTTTATTTTTCCCTTTTACGAAGTCAGTCAGTCAGTCTGACAGTCAATCAGTCAAGCACTCAGTCATTCAGTCTCAGTCAGTCAGTCCAGTCAGTCAGTCACTCAGTCAGTCAGTTAGTCCTTCAGCCAGTCAGTCAAGCAGTCAGTCATTTAGTCTCAGTCAGTCAGTCATTCAGTCAGTCAGGCAGTCAGTCAGTCAGTCAGTCGGTCAGTCCTGTCCAGTCAGTTAGTTAGTCAAGCAGTCAGTCAGGTAGTCAAGCAGTCAGTCAGTCAGTGTCAGTCAGTCATTTTGTCATTCAGTCTGTCAGTGAAATAGCCAGTCAGAGAGTCAAGCAGTCAGTCAGTCAGTCTCAGTCAGTCAGTTAGTCAGTCAGTCAGTCAGTCAGTCAGTCAGTCAGTCAGTATCAGTCAGTCAGTGAGTCAGTCTGTCAGTCAGGCAGTATCAGTCAGGCAGTAAGTCTCCGCTCGACAGAACTCCGATAGCCTAATGGCTAGACCGCTGGTCTTCCAAGCGAGTGGCCTGGGTTCGAGTCCCAACCGGAGCGAATATATTCAATGTATATATTTCTTTTCTAATTTGAAAATTCTTTTTTTTTTCAATTTCTTTCCTTTGCAATTATTGATTATTTATGTAGGGAAGAAAATTCTGAGTCAGTTTAATTTTTCGACACGAAGATTTCAAAGTGTTTAAATAAACAATTACCAAGGTGCATTTTTTGTTTTTATTATATTTAAAACTCCCACCGACAGAGTTCCCATAGACTAATGGCTAGAGTGTTAGGCATCCAAGCGAGTGGCCCTGGGTTCGAGTCCCAGCCTGAACGAAAATCTTCAATGTATACTTTTAGTTTCTAATTTGAAATTTCTTCTTCTTTTTTTTTAATTTTTCTCTTTTGCGAATATTGATTATTTATGTAGGGAGAAAAATTCTGAGTCAGTTTAATTATTCGACCTGTAAATTTCAAAGTGTTTGAATCAATAATTACCAAGGTGCATTTTTTGTTTTTTTTATATTTAAGACTTCCATCGACAGAGCTCCGATAGCCTAATGGCTAGACCGTTGGGTTCCAAGCGCGTGGTACTGGGTTCGAGTCCCGGCCGGAACGAAAATCTTCCATGTATATATTTCTCTTCTAATTTGAAGATTCTTTTTTTTTTTCAATTTCTTTCTTTTGCAAATATGGATTATTTATGTACGGAAGAAAATTCTGAGTCAGTTTAATCATTCGACCTTTAGATTTCAAAAATTTTAGATCAATAATTACTAAGGTGCATTTTTTGTTTTTATTATAATTAAGACACCGATCAACAGAGATCCGATAGTATATTGGCGAGAGCGTTGGGCTTCCATGAGTGTCGCCCTGGGTTCAAATCCCAGCCGGAAAGGAAATCTTAAATGCAAATATTTTTTTCTAATTTTATAATTCTTTTTTTTTTTATTTTTCCCTTTTGCGAAGTCAGTCAGTCAGTCTGACAGTCAATCAGTCAAGCACTCAGTCATTCAGTCTCAGTCAGTCAGTCCAGTCAGTCAGTCACTCAGTCAGTCAGTTAGTCCTTCAGCCAGTCAGTCAAGCAGTCAGTCATTTAGTCTCAGTCAGTCAGTCATTCAGTCAGTCAGTCAGTCAGGCAGTCAGTCAGTCAGTCAGTCGGTCAGTCCTGTCCAGTTAGTTAGTTAGTCAAGCAGTCAGTCAGGTAGTCAAGCAGTCAGTCAGTCAGTGTCAGTCAGTCATTTAGTCATTCAGTCTGTCAGTGAAATAGCCAGTCAGAGAGTCAAGCAGTCAGTCAGTCAGTCTCAGTCAGTCAGTTAGTCAGTCAGTCAGTCAGTCAGTCAGTCAGTCCAGTCTCAGTCAGTCAGGCAGTTAGTCAGTCAGTCTCGGTCAGTCAGTGAGTCAGTCAGTCAGTATCAGTCAGTCAGTGAGTCAGTCTGTCAGTCAGGCAGTATCAGTCAGGCAGTAAGACTCCGCTCGACAGAACTCCGATAGCCTAATGGCTAGACCGCTGGTCTTCCAAGCGAGTGGCCTGGGTTCGAGTCCCAGCCGGAGCGAATATCTTCAATGTATATATTTCTTTTCTAATTTGAAAATTCTTTTTTTTTCAATTTCTTTCCTTTGCAATTATTGATTATTTATGTAGGGAAGAAAATTCTGAGTCAGTTTAATTTTTCGACACGAAGATTTCAAAGTGTTTAAATAAACAATTACCAAGGTGCATTTTTTGTTTTTATTATATTTAAAACTCCCACCGACAGAGCTCCCATAGACTAATGGCTAGAGTGTTAGGCTTCCAAGCGAGTGGCCCTGGGTTCGAGTCCCAGCCTGAACGAAAATCTTCAATGTATACTTTTAGTTTCTAATTTGAAATTTCTTCTTCTTTTTTTTTTAATTTTTCTCTTTTGCGAATATTGATTATTTATGTAGGGAGAAAAATTCTGAGTCAGTTTAATTATTCGACCTGTAAATTTCAAAGTGTTTGAATCAATAATTACCAAGGTGCATTTTTTGTTTTTATTATATTTAAGACTTCCATCGACAGAGCTCCGATAGCCTAATGGCTAGACCGTTGGGTTCCTAGCGCGTGGTACTGGGTTCGAGTCCCGGCCGGAAAGGAAATCTTAAATGCAAATATTTTTTTCTAATTTTATAATTCTTTTTTTTTATTTTTCCCTTTTGCGAAGTCAGTCAGTCAGTCTGACAGTCAATCAGTCAAGCACTCAGTCATTCAGTCTCAGTCAGTCAGTCCAGTCAGTCAGTCACTCAGTCAGTCAGTTAGTCCTTCAGCCAGTCAGTCAAGCAGTCAGTCATTTAGTCTCAGTCAGTCAGTTAGTCAGTCAGTCAGTCAGTCAGTCAGTCAGTCCAGTCTCAGTCAGTCAGGCAGTTAGTCAGTCAGTCTCGGTCAGTCAGTGAGTCAGTCAGTCAGTATCAGTCAGTCAGTGAGTCAGTCTGTCAGTCAGGCAGTATCAGTCAGGCAGTAAGACTCCGCTCGACAGAACTCCGATAGCCTAATGGCTAGACCGCTGGTCTTCCAAGCGAGTGGCCTGGGTTCGAGTCCCAGCCGGAGCGAATATCTTCAATGTATATATTTCTTTTCTAATTTGAAAATTCTTTTTTTTTCAATTTCTTTCCTTTGCAATTATTGATTACTTATGTAGGGAAGAAAATTCTGAGTCAGTTTAATTTTTCGACACGAAGATTTCAAAGTGTTTAAATAAACAATTACCAAGGTGCATTTTTTGTTTTTATTATATTTAAAACTCCCACCGACAGAGCTCCCATAGACTTATGGCTAGAGTGTTAGGCTTCCAAGCGAGTGGCCCTGGGTTCGAGTCCCAGCCTGAACGAAAATCTTCAATGTATACTTTTAGTTTCTTATTTGAAATTTCTTCTTCTTTTTTTTTTAATTTTTCTCTTTTGCGAATATTGATTATTTATGTAGGGAGAAAAATTCTGAGTCAGTTTAATTATTCGACCTGTAAATTTCAAAGTGTTTGAATCAATAATTACCAAGGTGCATTTTTTGTTTTTATTATATTTAAGACTTCCATCGACAGAGCTCCGATAGCCTAATGGCTAGACCGTTGGGTTCCAAGCGCGTGGTACTGGGTTCGAGTCCCGGCCGGAACGAAAATCTTCCATGTATATATTTCTCTTCTAATTTGAAGATTCTTTTTTTTTTCAATTTCTTTCTTTTGCAAATATGGATTATTTATGTACGGAAGAAAATTTTGAGTCAGTTTAATCATTCGACCTTTAGATTTCAAAGATTTTAGATCAATAATTACTAAGGTGCATTTTTTGTTTTTATTATAATTAAGACACCGATCAACAGAGATCCGAAAGTATATTGGCGAGAGCGTTGGGCTTCCATGAGTGTCGCCCTGGGTTCAAATCCCAGCCGGAAAGGAAATCTTAAATGCAAATATTTTTTTCTAATTTTATAATTCTTTTTTTTTATTTTTCCCTTTTGCGAAGTCAGTCAGTCAGTCTGACAGTCAATCAGTCAAGCACTCAGTCATTCAGTCTCAGTCAGTCAGTCCAGTCAGTCAGTCACTAAGTCAGTCAGTTAGTCCTTCAGCCAGTCAGTCAAGCAGTCAGTCATTTAGTCTCAGTCAGTCAGTCATTCAGTCAGTCAGTCAGTCAGGCAGTCAGTCAGTCAGTCAGTCGGTCAGTCCTGTGCAGTCAGTTAGTCACTAAAGCAGTCAGTCAGTCTCAGTCAGTCAGTCAGTCAGTCAGTTCAGTCCTGTCTCAGTCAGTCAGTCAGTCAGTCTCGGTCAGTCAGTCAGTCAGTCATTCAGTCAGTCAGTCAGTCAGGCAGTCAGTCAGTCGGTCAGCCTTATTCAGTCAGTCTGTCAGTCAGTCAGTCAGTCAGCCTTATTCAGTCAGTCTGTCAGTCATCCTTATTCAGTCAGTCTGTCAGTCAGTCAGTCGGTCAGTCCTGTCCAGTCAGTTAGTCAGTCAAGCAGTCAGTCAGGTAGTCAAGCAGTCAGTCATTCAGTGTCAGTCAGTCATTTAGTCATTCAGTCAGTCAGTGAAATAGCCAGTCAGAGAGTCAAGCAGTCAGTCAGTCAGTCTCAGTCAGTCAGTTAGTCAGTCAGTCAGTCAGTCAGTCAGTCAGTCCAGTCTCAGTCAGTCAGGCAGTTAGTCAGTCAGTCTCGGTCAGTCAGTGAGTCAGTCAGTCAGTATCAGTCAGTCAGTGAGTCAGTCTGTCAGTCAGGCAGTATCAGTCAGGCAGTAAGACTCCGCTCGACAGAACTCCGATAGCCTAATGGCAAGACCGCTGGTCTTCCAAGCGAGTGGCCTGGGTTCGAGTCCCAGCCGGAGCGAATATCTTCAATGTATATATTTCTTTTCTGATTTGAAAATTCTTTTTTTTTCAATTTCTTTCCTTTGCAATTATTGATTATTTATGTAGGGAAGAAAATTCTGAGTCAGTTTAATTTTTCGACACGAAGATTTCAAAGTGTTTAAATAAACAATTACCAAGGTGCATTTTTTGTTTTTATTATATTTAAAACTCCCACCGACAGAGCTCCCATAGACTAATGGCTAGAGTGTTAGGCTTCCAAGCGAGTGGTCCTGGGTTCGA
Source organism: Uloborus diversus (assembly GCF_026930045.1). Taxonomy (NCBI): domain Eukaryota; kingdom Metazoa; phylum Arthropoda; class Arachnida; order Araneae; family Uloboridae; genus Uloborus; species Uloborus diversus. Next base: position 76,149 of record NW_026558581.1, on the reverse strand, counting down.
GTCCCGGCCGGAAAGGAAATCTTAAATGCAAATATTTTTTTCTAATTTTATAATACTTTTTTTTTTATTTTTCCCTTTTGCGAAGTCAGTCAGTCAGTCTGACAGTCAATCAGTCAAGCACTCAGTCATTCAGTCTCAGTCAGTCAGTCCAGTCACTCAGTCAGTCAGTTAGTCCTTCAGCCAGTCAGTCAAGCAGTCAGTCATTTAGTCTCAGTCAGTCAGTCATTCAGTCAGTCAGTCAGTCAGGCAGTCAGTCAGTCAGTCAGTCGGTTAGTCCTGTGCAGTCAGTTAGTCACTAAAGCAGTCAGTCAGTCTCAGTCAGTCAGTCAGTCAGTCAGTCAAGTCCAGTCTCAGTCAGTCAGTCAGTCAGTCTCGGTCAGTCAGTCAGTCAGTCATTCAGTCAGTCAGTCAGTCAGGCAGTCAGTCAGTCGGTCAGCCTTATTCAGTCAGTCTGTCAGTCAGTCAGTCAGTCAGCCTTATTCAGTCAGTCAGTCAGTCATCCTTATTCAGTCAGTCTGTCAGTCAGTCAGTCGGTCAGTCCTGTCCAGTCAGTTAGTCAGTCAAGCAGTCAGTCAGGTAGTCAAGCAGTCAGTCAGTCAGTGTCAGTCAGTCATTTAGTCATTCAGTCAGTCAGTGAAATAGCCAGTCAGAGAGTCAAGCAGTCAGTCAGTCAGTCTCAGTCAGTCAGTTAGTCAGTCAGTCAGTCAGTCAGTCAGTCAGTCCAGTCTCAGTCAGTCAGGCAGTTAGTCAGTCAGTCTCGGTCAGTCAGTGAGTCAGTCAGTCAATATCAGTCAGTCAGTCTCGGTCAGTCAGTGAGTCAGACAGGCAGTATCAGTCAGGCAGTAAGACTCCGCTCGACAGAACTCCGATAGCCTAATGGCTAGACCGCTGGTCTTCCAAGCGAGTGGCCTGGGTTCGAGTCCCAGCCGGAGCGAATATCTTCAATGTATATATTTCTTTTCTAATTTGAAAATTCTTTTTTTTTCAATTTCTTTCCTTTGCAATTATTGATTATTTATGTAGGGAAGAAAATTCTGAGTCAGTTTAATTTTTCGACACGAAGATTTCAAAGTGTTTAAATAAACAATTACCAAGGTGCATTTTTTGTTTTTATTATATTTAAAACTCCCACCGACGGAGCTCCCATAGACTAATGGCTAGAGTGTTAGGCTTCCAAGCGAGTGGCCCTGGGTTCGAGTCCCAGCCTGAACGAAAATCTTCAATGTATACTTTTAGTTTCTAATTTGAAATTTCTTCTTCTTTTTTTTTAATTTTTCTCTTTTGCGAATATTGATTATTTATGTAGGGAGAAAAATTCTGAGTCAGTTTAATTATTCGACCTGTAAATTTCAAAGTGTTTGAATCAATAATTACCAAGGTGCATTTTTTGTTTTTATTATATTTAAGACTTCCATCGACAGAGCTCCGATAGCTTAATGGCTAGACCGTTGGGTTCCTAGCGCGTGGTACTGGGTTCGAGTCCCGGCCGGAAAGGAAATCTTAAATGCAAATATTTTTTTCTAATTTTATAATTCTTTTTTTTTTTATTTTTCCCTTTTGCGAAGTCAGTCAGTCAGTCTGACAGTCAATCAGTCAAGCACTCAGTCATTCAGTCTCAGTCAGTCAGTCCAGTCAGTCAGTCACTCAGTCAGTCAGTTAGTCCTTCAGCCAGTCAGTCAAGCAGTCAGTCATTTAGTCTCAGCCAGTCAGTCAAGCAGTCAGTCATTTAGTCTCAGTCAGTCAGTCATTCAGTCAGTCAGTCAGTCAGGCAGTCAGTCAGTCAGTCAGTCGGTCAGTCCTGTGCAGTCAGTTAGTCACTAAAGCAGTCAGTCAGTCTCAGTCAGTCAGTCAGTCAGTCAGTCCAGTCCAGTCTCAGTCAGTCAGTCAGTCAGTCTCGGTCAGTCAGTCAGTCAGTCATTCAGTCAGTCAGTCATTCAGGCAGTCAGTCAGTCGGTCAGCCTTATTCAGTCAGTCTGTCAGTCAGTCAGTCAGTCAGCCTTATTCAGTCAGTCTGTCAGTCATCCTTATTCAGTCAGTCTGTCAGTCAGTCAGTCGGTCAGTCCTGTCCAGTCAGTTAGTCAGTCAAGCAGTCAGTCAGGTAGTCAAGCAGTCAGTCAGTCAGTGTCAGTCAGTCATTTAGTCATTCAGTCAGTCAGTGAAATAGCCAGTCAGAGAGTCAAGCAGTCAGTCAGCCAGTCTCAGTCAGTCAGTCCAGTCTCAGTCAGTCAGGCAGTTAGTCAGTCAGTGTCGGTCAGTCAGTGAGTCAGTCAGTCAGTATCAGTCAGTCAGTGAGTCAGTCTGTCAGTCAGGCAGTATCAGTCAGGCAGTATCAGTCAGGCAGTAAGACTCCGCTCGACAGAACTCCGATAGCCTAATGGCTAGACCGCTGGTCTTCCAAGCGAGTGGCCTGGGTTCGAGTCCCAACCGGAGCGAATATATTCAATGTATATATTTCTTTTCTAATTTGAAAATTCTTTTTTTTTTCAATTTCTTTCCTTTGCAATTATTGATTATTTATGTAGGGAAGAAAATTCTGAGTCAGTTTAATTTTTCGACACGAAGATTTCAAAGTGTTTAAATAAACAATTACCAAGGTGCATTTTTTGTTTTTATTATATTTAAAACTCCCACCGACAGAGCTCCCATAGACTAATGGCTAGACCGTTGGGTTCCAAGCGCGTGGTACTGGGTTCGAGTCCCGGCCGGAACGAAAATCTTCCATGTATATATTTCTCTTCTAATTTGAAGATTCTTTTTTTTTTCAATTTCTTTCTTTTGCAAATATGGATTATTTATGTACGGAAGAAAATTCTGAGTCAGTTTAATCATTCGACCTTTAGATTTCAAAAATTTTAGATCAATAATTACTAAGGTGCATTTTTTGTTTTTATTATAATTAAGACACCGATCAACAGAGATCCGATAGTATATTGGCGAGAGCGTTGGGCTTCCATGAGTGTCGCCCTGGGTTCAAATCCCAGCCGGAAAGGAAGTCTTAAATGCAAATATTTTTTTCTAATTTTATAATTCTTTTTTTTTTATTTTTCCCTTTTGCGAAGTCAGTCAGTCAGTCTGACAGTCAATCAGTCAAGCACTCAGTCATTCAGTCTCAGTCAGTCAGTCCAGTCAGTCAGTCACTCAGTCAGTCAGTTAGTCCTTCAGCCAGTCAGTCAAGCAGTCAGTCATTTAGTCTCAGTCAGTCAGTCAGTCAGGCAGTCAGTCAGTCAGTCGGTCAGTCCTGTCCAGTCAGTTAGTTATTCAAGCAGTCAGTCAGGTAGTCAAGCAGTCAGTCAGTCAGTGTCAGTCAGTCATTTAGTCATTCAGTCTGTCAGTGAAATAGCCAGTCAGAGAGTCAAGCAGTCAGTCAGTCAGTCTCAGTCAGTCAGTTAGTCAGTCAGTCAGTCAGTCAGTCAGTCAGTCCAGTCTCAGTCAGTCAGGCAGTTAGTCAGTCAGTCTCGGTCAGTCAGTGAGTCAGTCAGTCAGTATCAGTCAGTCAGTGAGTCAGTCTGTCAGTCAGGCAGTATCAGTCAGGCAGTAAGACTCCGCTCGACAGAACTCCGATAGCCTAATGGCTAGACCGCTGGTCTTCCAAGCGAGTGGCCTGGGTTCGAGTCCCAGCCGGAGCGAATATCTTCAATGTATATATTTCTTTTCGAATTTGAAAATTCTTTTTTTTTCAATTTCTTTCCTTTGCAATTATTGATTATTTATGTAGGGAAGAAAATTCTGAGTCAGTTTAATTTTTCGACACGAAGATTTCAAAGTGTTTAAATAAACAATTACCAAGGTGCATTTTTTGTTTTTATTATATTTAAAACTCCCACCGACAGAGCTCCCATAGACTAATGGCTAGAGTGTTAGGCTTCCAAGCGAGTGGCCCTGGGTTCGAGTCCCAGCCTGAACGAAAATCTTCAATGTATACTTTTAGTTTCTAATTTGAAATTTCTTCTTCTTTTTTTTTAATTTTTCTCTTTTGCGAATATTGATTATTTATGTAGGGAGAAAAATTCTGAGTCAGTTTAATTATTCGACCTGTAAATTTCAAAGTGTTTGAATCAATAATTACCAAGGTGCATTTTTTGTTTTTATTATATTTAAGACTTCCATCGACAGAGCTCCGATAGCCTAATGGCTAGACCGTTGGGTTCCTAGCGCGTGGTACTGGGTTCGAGTCCCGGCCGGAAAGGAAATCTTAAATGCAAATATTTTTTTCTAATTTTATAATTCTTTTTTTTTATTTTTCCCTTTTGCGAAGTCAGTCAGTCAGTCTGACAGTCAATCAGTCAAGCACTCAGTCATTCAGTCTCAGTCAGTCAGTCCAGTCAGTCAGTCACTCAGTCAGTCAGTTAGTCCTTCAGCCAGTCAGTCAAGCAGTCAGTCATTTAGTCTCAGTCAGTCAGTCATTCAGTCAGTCAGTCAGTCAGGCAGTCAGTCAGTCAGTCAGTCGGTCAGTCCTGTGCAGTCAGTTAGTCACTAAAGCAGTCAGTCAGTCTCAGTCAGTCAGTCAGTCAGTCAGTCCAGTCCAGTCTCAGTCAGTCAGTCAGTCAGTCTCGGTCAGTCAGTCAGTCAGTCATTCAGTCAGTCAGTCAGTCAGGCAGTCAGTCAGTCGGTCAGCCTTATTCAGTCAGTCTGTCAGTCAGTCAGTCAGTCAGCCTTATTCAGTCAGTCTGTCACTCATCCATATTCAGTCAGTCTGTCAGTCAGTCATTCGGTCAGTCCTGTCCAGTCAGTTAGTCAGTCAAGCAGTCAGTCAGGTAGTCAAGCAGTCAGTCAGTCAGTGTCAGTCAGTCATTTAGTCATTCAGTCAGTCAGTGAAATAGCCAGTCAGAGAGTCAAGCAGTCAGTCAGTCAGTCTCAGTCAGTCAGTTAGTCAGTCAGTCAGTCAGTCAGTCAGTCAGTCCAGTCTCAGTCAGTCAGGCAGTTAGTCAGTCAGTCTCGGTCAGTCAGTGAGTCAGTCAGTCAGTATCAGTCAGTCAGTGAGTCAGTCTGTCAGTCAGGCAGTATCAGTCAGGCAGTAAGACTCCGCTCGACAGAACTCCGATAGCCTAATGGCTAGACCGCTGGTCTTCCAAGCGAGTGGCCTGGGTTCGAGTCCCAGCCGGAGCGAATATCTTCAATGTATGTATTTCTTTTCTAATTTGAAAATTCTTTTTTTTTTCAATTTCTTTCCTTTGCAATTATTGATTACTTATGTAGGGAAGAAAATTCTGAGTCAGTTTAATTTTTCGACACGAAGATTTCAAAGTGTTTAAATAAACAATTACCAAGGTGCATTTTTTGTTTTTATTATATTTAAAACTCCCACCGACAGAGCTCCCATACACTAATGGCTAGAGTGTTAGGCTTCCAAGCGAGTGGCCCTGGGTTCGAGTCCCAGCCTGAACGAAAATCTTCAATGTATACTTTTAGTTTCTAATTTGAAATTTCTTCTTCTTTTTTTTAAATTTTTCTCTTTTGCGAATATTGATTATTTATGTAGGGAGAAAAATTCTGAGTCAGTTTAATTATTCGACCTGTAAATTTCAAAGTGTTTGAATCAATAATTACCAAGGTGCATTTTTTGTTTTTTTTATATTTAAGACTTCCATCGACAGAGCTCCGATAGCCTAATGGCTAGACCGTTGGGTTCCAAGCGCGTGGTACTGGGTTCGAGTCCCGGCCGGAACGAAAATCTTCCAAGTATATATTTCTCTTCTAATTTGAAGATTCTTTTTTTTTCAATTTCTTTCTTTTGCAAATATGGATTATTTATGTACGGAAGAAAATTCTGAGTCAGTTTAATCATTCGACCTTTAGATTTCAAAAATTTTAGATCAATAATTACTAAGGTGCATTTTTTGTTTTTATTATAATTAAGACACCGATCAACAGAGATCCGATAGTATATTGGCGAGAGCGTTGGGCTTCCATGAGTGTCGCCCTGGGTTCAAATCCCAGCCGGAAAGGAAATCTTAAATGCAAATATTTTTTTCTAATTTTATAATTCTTTTTTTTTTATTTTTCCCTTTTGCGAAGTCAGTCAGTCAGTCAGTCAGTCATTCAGTCAGTCAGTCAGTCAGGCAGTCAGTCAGTCGGTCAGCCTTATTCAGTCAGTCTGTCAGTCAGTCAGTCAGTCAGCCCCTTTCAGTCAGTCTGTCAGTCATCCTTATTCAGTCAGTCTGTCAGTCAGTCAGTCGGTCAGTCCTGTCCAGTCAGTTAGTCAGTCAAGCAGTCAGTCAGGTAGTCAAGCAGTCAGTCAGTCAGTGTCAGTCAGTCATTTAGTCATTCAGTCAGTCAGTGAAATAGCCAGTCAGAGAGTCAAGCAGTCAGTCAGTCAGTCAGTCAGTCAGTCAGTCAGTCTCGGTCAGTCAGTGAGTCAGTCAGTCAGTATCAGTCAGTCAGTGAGTCAGTCTGTCAGTCAGGCAGTATCAGTCAGGCAGTAAGACTCCGCTCGACAGAACTCCGATAGCCTAATGGCTAGACCGCTGGTCTTCCAAGCGAGTGGCCTGGGTTCGAGTCCCAGCCGGAGCGAATATCTTCAATGTATATATTTCTTTTCTAATTTGAAAATTCTTTTTTTTTTCAATTTCTTTCCTTTGCAATTATTGATTATTTATGTAGGGAAGAAAATTCTGAGTCAGTTTAATTTTTCGACACGAAGATTTCAAAGTGTTTAAATAAACAATTACCAAGGTGCATTTCTTGTTTTTATTATATTTAAAACTCCCACCGACAGAGCTCCCATAGACTAATGGCTAGAGTGTTAGGCTTCCAAGCGAGTGGCCCTGGGTTCGAGTCCCAGCCTGAACGAAAATCTTCAATGTATACTTTTAGTTTCTAATTTGAAATTTCTTCTTCTTTTTTTTTTAATTTTTCTTATTTGCGAATATTGATTATTTATGTAGGGAGAAAAATTCTGAGTCAGTGTAATTATTCGACCTGTAAATTTCAAAGTGTTTGAATCAATAATTACCAAGGTGCATTTTTTGTTTTTATTATATTTAAGACTTCCATCGACAGAGCTCCGATAGCCTAATGGCTAGACCGTTGGGTTCCTAGCGCGTGGTACTGGGTTCGAGTCCCGGCCGGAAAGGAAATCTTAAATGCAAATATTTTTTTCTAATTTTATAATTCTTTTTTTTTATTTTTCCCTTTTGCGAAGTCAGTCAGTCAGTCTGACAGTCAATCAGTCAAGCACTCAGTCATTCAGTCTCAGTCAGTCAGTCCAGTCAGTCAGTCACTCAGTCAGTCAGTTAGGTCTTCAGCCAGTCAGTCAAGCAGTCAGTCATTTAGTCTCAGTCAGTCAGTCATTCAGTCAGTCAGTCAGTCAGGCAGTCAGTCAGTCAGTCAGTCGGTCAGTCCTGTGCAGTCAGTTAGTCACTAAAGCAGTCAGTCAGTCTCAGTCAGTCAGTCAGTCCATTCCAGTCTCAGTCAGTCAGTCAGTCAGTCTCGGTCAGTCAGTCAGTCATTCAGTCAGTCAGTCAGTCAGGCAGTCAGTCAGTCGGTCAGCCTTATTCATTCAGTCTGTCAGTCAGTCAGTCAGTCAGCCTTATTCAGTCAGTCTGTCAGTCATCCTTATTCAGTCAGTCTGTCAGTCAGTCAGTCGGTCAGTCCTGTCCAGTCAGTTAGTCAGTCAAGCAGTCAGTCAGGTAGTCAAGCAGTCAGTCAGTCAGTGTCAGTCAGTCATTTAGTCATTCAGTCAGTCAGTGAAATAGCCAGTCAGAGAGTCAAGCAGTCAGTCAGTCAGTCTCAGTCAGTCAGTTAGTCAGTCAGTCAGTCAGTCAGTCAGTCAGTCCAGTCTTAGTCAGTCAGGCAGTTAGTCAGTCAGTCTCGGTCAGTCAGTGAGTCAGTCAGTCAGTATCAGTCAGTCAGTGAGTCAGTCTGTCAGTCAGGCAGTATCAGTCAGGCAGTAAGACTCCGCTCGACAGAACTCCGATAGCCTAATGGCTAGACCGCTGGTCTTCCAAGCGAGTGGCCTGGGTTCGAGTCCCAGCCGGAGCGAATATCTTCAATGTATATATTTCTTTTCTAATTTGAAAATTCTTTTTTTTTTTCAATTTCTTTCCTTTGCAATTATTGATTATTTATGTAGGGAAGAAAATTCTGAGTCAGTTTAATTTTTCGACACGAAGATTTCAAAGTGTTTAAATAAACAATTACCAAGGTGCATTTTTTGTTTTTATTATATTTAAAACTCCCACCGACAGAGCTCCCATAGACTAATGGCTAGAGTGTTAGGCTTCCAAGCGAGTGGCCCTGGGTTCGAGTCCCAGCCTGAACGAAAATCTTCAATGTATACTTTTAGTTTCTAATTTGAAATTTCGTCTTCTTTTTTTTTTTAATTTTTCTCTTTTGCGAATATTGATTATTTATGTAGGGAGAAAAATTCTGAGTCAGTTTAATTATTCGACCTGTAAATTTCAAAGTGTTTGTATCAATAATTACCAAGGTGCATTTTTTGTTTTTATTATATTTAAGACTTCCATCGACAGAGCTCCGATAGCCTAATGGCTAGACCGTTGATTTCCTAGCGCGTGGTACTGGGTTCGAGTCCCGGCCGGAAAGGAAATCTTAAATGCAAATAGTTTTTTCTAATTTTATAATTCTTTTTTTTTTATTTTTCCCTTTTGCGAAGTCAGTCAGTCAGTCTGACAGTCAATCAGTCAAGCACTCAGTCATTCAGTCTCAGTCAGTCAGTCCAGTCAGTCAGTCACTCAGTCAGTCAGTTAGTCCTTCAGCCCGTCAGTCAAGCAGTCAGTCATTTAGTCTCAGTCAGTCAGTCATTCAGTCAGTCAGTCAGTCAGGCAGTCAGTCAGTCAGTCAGTCGGTCAGTCCTGTGCAGTCAGTTAGTCACTAAAGCAGTCAGTCAGTCTCAGTCAGTCAGTCAGTCAGTCAGTCAGTCCAGTCCAGTCTCAGTCAGTCAGTCAGTCAGTCTCGGTCAGTCAGTCAGTCAGTCATTCAGTCAGTCAGTCAGTCAGGCAGTCAGTCAGTCGGTCAGTCTTATTCAGTCAGTCTGTCAGTCATCCTTATTTAGTCAGTCTGTCAGTCAGTCAGTCGGTCAGTCCTGTCCAGTCAGTTAGTCAGTCAAGCAGTCAATCAGGTAGTCAAGCAGTCAGTCAGTCAGTGTCAGTCAGTCAGTGTCAGTCAGTCATTTAGTCATTCAGTCAGTCAGTGAAATAGCCAGTCAGAGAGTCAAGCAGTCAGTCAGTCAGTCTCAGTCAGTCAGTTAGTCAGTCAGTCAGTCAGTCAGTCAGTCAGTCCAGTCTCAGTCAGTCAGGCAGTTAGTCAGTCAGTCTCGGTCAGTCAGTGAGTCAGTCAGTCAGTATCAGTCAGTCAGTGAGTCAGTCTGTCAGTCAGGCAGTATCAGTCAGGCAGTAAGACTCCGCTCGACAGAACTCCGATAGCCTAATGGCTAGACCACTGGTCTTCCAAGCGAGTGGCCTGGGTTCGAGTCCCAGCCGGAGCGAAAATCTTCAATGTATATATTTCTTTTCTAATTTGAAAATTCTTTTTTTTTTTCAATTTCTTTCCTTTGCAATTATTGATTATTTATGTAGGGAAGAAAATTCTGAGTCAGTTTAATTTTTCGACACGAAGATTTCAAAGTGTTTAAATAAACAATTACCAAGGTGCATTTTTTGTTTTTATTATATTTAAAACTCCCACCGACAGAGCTCCCATAGACTAATGGCTAGAGTGTTAGGCTTCCAAGCGAGTGGCCCTGGGTTCGAGTACCAGCCTGAACGAAAATCTTCAATGTATACTTTTAGTTTCTAATTTGAAATTTCTTCTTCTTTTTTTTAATTTTTCTCTTTTGCGAACATTGATTATTTATGTAGGGAGAAAAATTCTGAGTCAGTTTAATTATTCGACCTGTAAATTTCAAAGTGTTTGAATCAATAATTACCAAGGTGCATTTTTTGTTTTTAATATATTTAAGACTTCCATCGACAGAGCTCCGATAGCCTAAAGGCTAGACCGTTGGGTTCCTAGCGCGTGGTACTGGGTTCGAGTCCCGGCCGGAAAGGAAATCTTAAATGCAAATATTTTTTTCTAATTTTATAATTCTTTTTTTTTAATTTTTCCCTTTTGCGAAGTCAGTCAGTCAGTCTGACAGTCAATCAGTCAAGCACTCAGTCATTCAGTCTCAGTCAGTCAGTCCAGTCAGTCAGTCACTCAGTCAGTCAGTTAGTCCTTCAGCCAGTCAGTCAAGCAGTCAATCATTTAGTCTCAGTCAGTCAGTCATTCAGTCAGTCAGTCAGTCAGGCAGTCAGTCAGTCAGTCAGTCGGTCAGTCCTGTGCAGTCAGTTAGTCACTAAAGCAGTCAGTCAGTCTCAGTCAGTCAGTCAGTCCAGTCCAGTCTCAGTCAGTCAGTCAGTCAGTCTCGGTCAGTCAGTCAGTCAGTCATTCAGTCAGTCAGTCAGTCAGGCAGTCAGTCAGTCGGTCAGCCTTATTCAGTCAGTCTGTCAGTCAGTCAGCCTTATTCAGTCAGTCTGTCAGTCATCCTTATTCAGTCAGTCTGTCAGTCAGTCAGTCGGTCAGTCCTGTCCAGTCAGTTAGTCAGTCAAGCAGTCAGTCAGGTAGTCAAGCAGTCAGTCAGTCAGTGTCAGTCAGTCATTTAGTCATTCAGTCAGTCAGTGAAATAGCCAGTCAGAGAGTCAAGCAGTCAGTCAGTCAGTCTCAGTCAGTCAGTTAGTCAGTCAGTCAGTCAGTCAGTCAGTCAGGCCAGTCTCAGTCAGTCAGGCAGTTAGTCCGTCAGTCTCGGTCAGTCAGTGAGTCAGTCAGTCAGTATCAGTCAGTCAGTGAGTCAGTCTGTCAGTCAGGCAGTATCAGTCAGGCAGTAAGACTCCGCTCGACAGAACTCCGATAGCCTAATGGCTAGACCGCTGGTCTTCCAAGCGAGTGGCCTGGGTTCGAGTCCCAGCCGGAGCGAATATCTTCAATGTATATATTTCTTTTCTAATTTGAAAATTCTTTTTTTTTTCAATTTCTTTCCTTTGCAATTATTGATTATTTATGTAGGGAAGAAAATTCTGAGTCAGTTTAATTTTTCGACACGAAGATTTCAAAGTGTTTAAATAAACAATTACCAAGGTGCATTTTTTGTTTTTATTATATTTAAAACTCCCACCGACAGAGCTCCCATAGACTAATGGCTAGAGTGTTAGGCTTCCAAGCGAGTGGCCCTGGGTTCGAGTCCCAGCCTGAACGAAAATCTTCAATGTATACTTTTAGTTTCTAATTTGAAATGTCTTCTTCTTTTTTTTTTAATTTTTCTCTTTTGCGAATATTGATTATTTATGTAGGGAGAAAAATTCTGAGTCAGTTTAATTATTCGACCTGTAAATTTCAAAGTGTTTGAATCAATAATTACCAAGGTGCATTTTTTGTTTTTATTATATTTAAGACTTCCATCGACAGAGCTCCGATAGCCTAATGGCTAGACCGTTGGGTTCCTAGCGCGTGGTACTGGGTTCGAGTCCCGGCCGGAAAGGAAATCTTAAATGCAAATATTTTTTTCTAATTTTATAATTCTTTTTTTTTAATTTTTCCCTTTTGCGAAGTCAGTCAGTCAGTCTGACAGTCAATCAGTCAAGCACTCAGTCATTCAGTCTCAGTCAGTCAGTCCAGTCAGTCAGTCACTCAGTCAGTCAGTTAGTCCTTCAGCCAGTCAGTCAAGCAGTCAATCATTTAGTCTCAGTCAGTCAGTCATTCAGTCAGTCAGTCAGTCAGGCAGTCAGTCAGTCAGTCAGTCGGTCAGTCCTGTGCAGTCAGTTAGTCACTAAAGCAGTCAGTCAGTCTCAGTCAGTCAGTCAGTCCAGTCCAGTCTCAGTCAGTCAGTCAGTCAGTCTCGGTCAGTCAGTCAGTCAGTCATTCAGTCAGTCAGTCAGTCAGGCAGTCAGTCAGTCGGTCAGCCTTATTCAGTCAGTCTGTCAGTCAGTCAGTCAGTCAGCCTTATTCAGTCAGTCTGTCAGTCATCCTTATTCAGTCAGTCTGTCAGTCAGTCAGTCGGTCAGTCCTGTCCAGTCAGTTAGTCAGTCAAGCAGTCAGTCAGGTAGTCAAGCAGTCAGTCAGTCAGTGTCAGTCAGTCATTTAGTCATTCAGTCAGTCAGTGAAATAGCCAGTCAGAGAGTCAAGCAGTCAGTCAGTCAGTCTCAGTCAGTCAGTTAGTCAGTCAGTCAGTCAGTCAGTCAGTCAGGCCAGTCTCAGTCAGTCAGGCAGTTAGTCCGTCAGTCTCGGTCAGTCAGTGAGTCAGTCAGTCAGTATCAGTCAGTCAGTGAGTCAGTCTGTCAGTCAGGCAGTATCAGTCAGGCAGTAAGACTCCGCTCGACAGAACTCCGATAGCCTAATGGCTAGACCGCTGGTCTTCCAAGCGAGTGGCCTGGGTTCGAGTCCCAGCCGGAGCGAATATCTTCAATGTATATATTTCTTTTCTAATTTGAAAATTCTTTTTTTTTTCAATTTCTTTCCTTTGCAATTATTGATTATTTATGTAGGGAAGAAAATTCTGAGTCAGTTTAATTTTTCGACACGAAGATTTCAAAGTGTTTAAATAAACAATTACCAAGGTGCATTTTTTGTTTTTATTATATTTAAAACTCCCACCGACAGAGCTCCCATAGACTAATGGCTAGAGTGTTAGGCTTCCAAGCGAGTGGCCCTGGGTTCGAGTCCCAGCCTGAACGAAAATCTTCAATGTATACTTTTAGTTTCTAATTTGAAATGTCTTCTTCTTTTTTTTTTAATTTTTCTCTTTTGCGAATATTGATTATTTATGTAGGGAGAAAAATTCTGAGTCAGTTTAATTATTCGACCTGTAAATTTCAAAGTGTTTGAATCAATAATTACCAAGGTGCATTTTTTGTTTTTATTATATTTAAGACTTCCATCGACAGAGCTCCGATAGCCTAATGGCTAGACCGTTGGGTTCCTAGCGCGTGGTACTGGGTTCGAGTCCCGGCCGGAAAGGAAATCTTAAATGCAAATATTTTTTTCTAATTTTATAATTCTTTTTTTTTTATTTTTCCCTTTTGCGAAGTCAGTCAGTCAGTCTGACAGTCAATCAGTCAAGCACTCAGTCATTCAGTCTCAGTCAGTCAGTCCAGTCAGTCAGTCACTCAGTCAGTCAGTTAGTCCTTAAGCCAGTCAGTCAAGCAGTCAGTCATTTAGTCTCAGTCAGTCAGTCATTCAGTCAGTCAGTCAGTCAGGCAGTCAGTCAGTCAGTCAGTCGGTCAGTCCTGTGCAGTCAGTTAGTCACTAAAGCAGTCAGTCAGTCTCAGTCAGTCAGTCAGTCAGTCAGTCCAGTCCAGTCCAGTCTCAGTCAGTCAGTCAGTCAGTCTCGGTCAGTCAGTCAGTCAGTCATTCAGTCAGTCAGTCAGTCAGGCAGTCAGTCAGTCGGTCAGACTTATTCAGTCAGTCTGTCAGTCAGTCAGTCAGTCAGCCTTATTCAGTCAGTCTGTCAGTCATCCTTATTCAGTCAGTCTGTCAGTCAGTCAGTCGGTCAGTCCTGTCCAGTCAGTTAGTCAGTCAAGCAGTCAGTCAGGTAGTCATACAGTCAGTCAGTCAGTGTCCGTCAGACATTTAGTCATTCAGTCAGTCAGTGAAATAGCCAGTCAGAGAGTCAAGCAGTCAGTCAGTCAGTTAGTCAGTCAGTCAGTCAGTCAGTCAGTCAGGCCAGTCTCAGTCAGTCAGGCAGTTAGTCCGTCAGTCTCGGTCAGTCAGTGAGTCAGTCAGTCAGTATCAGTCAGTCAGTGAGTCAGTCTGTCAGTCAGGCAGTATCAGTCAGGCAGTAAGACTCCGCTCGACAGAACTCCGATAGCCTAATGGCTAGACCGCTGGTCTTCCAAGCGAGTGGCCTGGGTTCGAGTCCCAGCCGGAGCGAATATCTTCAATGTATATATTTCTTTTCTAATTTGAAAATTCTTTTTTTTTTCAATTTCTTTCCTTTGCAATTATTGATTATTTATGTAGGGAAGAAAATTCTGAGTCAGTTTAATTTTTCGACACGAAGATTTCAAAGTGTTTAAATAAACAATTACCAAGGTGCATTTTTTGTTTTTATTATATTTAAAACTCCCACCGACAGAGCTCCCATAGACTAATGGCTAGAGTGTTAGGCTTCCAAGCGAGTGGCCCTGGGTTCGAGTCCCAGCCTGAACGAAAATCTTCAATGTATACTTTTAGTTTCTAATTTGAAATGTCTTCTTCTTTTTTTTTTAATTTTTCTCTTTTGCGAATATTGATTATTTATGTAGGGAGAAAAATTCTGAGTCAGTTTAATTATTCGACCTGTAAATTTCAAAGTGTTTGAATCAATAATTACCAAGGTGCATTTTTTGTTTTTATTATATTTAAGACTTCCATCGACAGAGCTCCGATAGCCTAATGGCTAGACCGTTGGGTTCCTAGCGCGTGGTACTGGGTTCGAGTCCCGGCCGGAAAGGAAATCTTAAATGCAAATATTTTTTTCTAATTTTATAATTCTTTTTTTTTTTATTTTTCCCTTTTGCGAAGTCAGTCAGTCAGTCTGACAGTCAATCAGTCAAGCACTCAGTCATTCAGTCTCAGTCAGTCAGTCCAGTCAGTCAGTCACTCAGTCAGTCAGTTAGTCCTTCAGCCAGTCAGTCAAGCAGTCAGTCATTTAGTCTCAGTCAGTCAGTCATTCAGTCAGTCAGTCAGTCAGGCAGTCAGTCAGTCAGTCAGTCGGTCAGTCCTGTGCAGTCAGTTAGTCACTAAAGCAGTCAGTCAGTCTCAGTCAGTCAGTCAGTCAGTCAGTCCAGTCCAGTCCAGTCTCAGTCAGTCAGTCAGTCAGTCTCGGTCAGTCAGTCAGTCAGTCATTCAGTCAGTCAGTCAGTCAGGCAGTCAGTCAGTCGGTCAGACTTATTCAGTCAGTCTGTCAGTCAGTCAGTCAGTCAGCCTTATTCAGTCAGTCTGTCAGTCATCCTTATTCAGTCAGTCTGTCAGTCAGTCAGTCGGTCAGTCCTGTCCAGTCAGTTAGTCAGTCAAGCAGTCAGTCAGGTAGTCATACAGTCAGTCAGTCAGTGTCCGTCAGACATTTAGTCATTCAGTCAGTCAGTGAAATAGCCAGTCAGAGAGTCAAGCAGTCAGTCAGTCAGTTAGTCAGTCAGTCAGTCAGTCAGTCAGTCAGTCCAGTCTCAGTCAGTCAGGCAGTTAGTCAGTCAGTCTCGGTCAGTCAGTGAGTCAGTCAGTCAGTATCAGTCAGTCAGTGAGTCAGTCTGTCAGTCAGGCAGTATCAGTCAGGCAGTAAGACTCCGCTCGACAGAACTCCGATAGCCTAATGGCTAGACCGCTGGTCTTCCAAGCGAGTGGCCTGGGTTCGAGTCCCAGCCGGAGCGAATATCTTCAATGTATATATTTCTTTTCTAATTTGAAAATTCTTTTTTTTTTTCAATTTCTTTCCTTTGCAATTATTGATTATTTATGTAGGGAAGAAAATTCTGAGTCAGTTTAATTTTTCGACACGAAGATTTCAAAGTGTTTAAATAAACAATTACCAAGGTGCATTTTTTGTTTTTATTATATTTAAAACTCCCACCGACAGAGCTCCCATAGACTAATGGCTAGAGTGTTAGGCTTCCAAGCGAGTGGCCCTGGGTTCGAGTCCCAGCCTGAACGAAAATCTTCAATGTATACTTTTAGTTTCTAATTTGAAATTTCTTCTTCTTTTTTTTTTAATTTTTCTCTTTTGCGAATATTGATTATTTATGTAGGGAGAAAAATTCTGAGTCAGTTTAATTATTCGACCTGTAAATTTCAAAGTGTTTGAATCAATAATTACCAAGGTGCATTTTTTGTTTTTATTATATTTAAGACTTCCATCGACAGAGCTCCGATAGCCTAATGGCTAGACCGTTGGGTTTCTAGCGCGTGGTACTGGGTTCGAGTCCCGGCCGGAAAGGAAATCTTAAATGCAAATATTTTTTTCTAATTTTATAATTCTTTTTTTTTTTATTTTTCCCTTTTGCGAAGTCAGTCAGTCAGTCTGACAGTCAATCAGTCAAGCACTCAGTCATTCAGTCTCAGTCAGTCAGTCCAGTCAGTCAGTCACTCAGTCAGTCAGTTAGTCCTTCAGCCAGTCAGTCAAGCAGTCAGTCATTTAGTCTCAGTCAGTCAGTCATTCAGTCAGTCAGTCAGTCAGGCAGTCAGTCAGTCAGTCAGTCGGTCAGTCCTGTGCAGTCAGTTAGTCACTAAAGCAGTCAGTCAGTCTCAGTCAGTCAGTCAGTCAGTCAGTCCAGTCCAGTCTCAGTCAGTCAGTCAGTCAGTCTCGGTCAGTCAGTCAGTCAGTCATTCAGTCAGTCAGTCAGTCAGGCAGTCAGTCAGTCGGTCAGCCTTATTCAGTCAGTCTGTCAGTCAGTCAGTCAGTCAGCCTTATTCAGTCAGTCTGTCAGTCATCCTTATTCAGTCAGTCTGTCAGTCAGTCAGTCGGTCAGTCCTGTCCAGTCAGTTAGTCAGTCAAGCAGTCAGTCAGGTAGTCATACAGTCAGTCAGTCAGTGTCAGTCAGTCATTTATTCATTCAGTCAGTCAGTGAAATAGCCAGTCAGAGAGTCAAGCAGTCAGTCAGTCAGTCTCAGTCAGTCAGTTAGTCAGTCAGTCAGTCAGTCAGTCAGTCAGTCCAGTCTCAGTCAGTCAGGCAGTTAGTCAGTCAGTCTCGGTCAGTCAGTGAGTCAGTCAGTCAGTATCAGTCAGTCAGTGAGTCAGTCTGTCAGTCAGGCAGTATCAGTCAGGCAGTAAGACTCCGCTCGACAGAACTCCGATAGCCTAATGGCTAGACCGCTGGTCTTCCAAGCGAGTGGCCTGGGTTCGAGTCACAGCCGGAGCGAATATCTTCAATGTATATATTTCTTTTCTAATTTGAAAATTCTTTTTTTTTTTCAATTTCTTTCCTTTGCAATTATTGATTATTTATGTAGGGAAGAAAATTCTGAGTCAGTTTAATTTTTCGACACGAAGATTTCAAAGTGTTTAAATAAACAATTACCAAGGTGCATTTTTTGTTTTTATTATATTTAAAACTCCCACCGACAGAGCTCCCATAGACTAATGGCTAGAGTGTTAGGCTTCCAAGCGAGTGGCCCTGGGTTCGAGTCCCAGCCTGAACGAAAATCTTCAATGTATACTTTTAGTTTCTAATTTGAAATTTCTTCTTCTTTTTTTTTTAATTTTTCTCTTTTGCGAATATTGATTATTTATGTAGGGAGAAAAATTCTGAGTCAGTTTAATTATTCGACCTGTAAATTTCAAAGTGTTTGAATCAATAATTACCAAGGTGCATTTTTTGTTTTTATTATATTTAAGACTTCCATCGACAGAGCTCCGATAGCCTAATGGCTAGACCGTTGGGTTCCTAGCGCGTGGTACTGGGTTCGAGTCCCGGCCGGAAAGGAAATCTTAAATGCAAATATTTTTTTCTAATTTTATAATTCTTTTTTTTTTATTTTTCCCTTTTGCGAAGTCAGTCAGTCAGTCTGACAGTCAATCAGTCAAGCACTCAGTCATTCAGTCTCAGTCAGTCAGTCCAGTCAGTCAGTCACTCAGTCAGTCAGTTAGTCCTTAAGCCAGTCAGTCAAGCAGTCAGTCATTTAGTCTCAGTCAGTCAGTCATTCAGTCAGTCAGTCAGTCAGGCAGTCAGTCAGTCAGTCAGTCGGTCAGTCCTGTGCAGTCAGTTAGTCACTAAAGCAGTCAGTCAGTCTCAGTCAGTCAGTCAGTCAGTCAGTCCAGTCCAGTCCAGTCTCAGTCAGTCAGTCAGTCAGTCTCGGTCAGTCAGTCAGTCAGTCATTCAGTCAGTCAGTCAGTCAGGCAGTCAGTCAGTCGGTCAGACTTATTCAGTCAGTCTGTCAGTCAGTCAGTCAGTCAGCCTTATTCAGTCAGTCTGTCAGTCATCCTTATTCAGTCAGTCTGTCAGTCAGTCAGTCGGTCAGTCCTGTCCAGTCAGTTAGTCAGTCAAGCAGTCAGTCAGGTAGTCATACAGTCAGTCAGTCAGTGTCCGTCAGACATTTAGTCATTCAGTCAGTCAGTGAAATAGCCAGTCAGAGAGTCAAGCAGTCAGTCAGTCAGTTAGTCAGTCAGTCAGTCAGTCAGTCAGTCAGGCCAGTCTCAGTCAGTCAGGCAGTTAGTCCGTCAGTCTCGGTCAGTCAGTGAGTCAGTCAGTCAGTATCAGTCAGTCAGTGAGTCAGTCTGTCAGTCAGGCAGTATCAGTCAGGCAGTAAGACTCCGCTCGACAGAACTCCGATAGCCTAATGGCTAGACCGCTGGTCTTCCAAGCGAGTGGCCTGGGTTCGAGTCCCAGCCGGAGCGAATATCTTCAATGTATATATTTCTTTTCTAATTTGAAAATTCTTTTTTTTTTCAATTTCTTTCCTTTGCAATTATTGATTATTTATGTAGGGAAGAAAATTCTGAGTCAGTTTAATTTTTCGACACGAAGATTTCAAAGTGTTTAAATAAACAATTACCAAGGTGCATTTTTTGTTTTTATTATATTTAAAACTCCCACCGACAGAGCTCCCATAGACTAATGGCTAGAGTGTTAGGCTTCCAAGCGAGTGGCCCTGGGTTCGAGTCCCAGCCTGAACGAAAATCTTCAATGTATACTTTTAGTTTCTAATTTGAAATGTCTTCTTCTTTTTTTTTTAATTTTTCTCTTTTGCGAATATTGATTATTTATGTAGGGAGAAAAATTCTGAGTCAGTTTAATTATTCGACCTGTAAATTTCAAAGTGTTTGAATCAATAATTACCAAGGTGCATTTTTTGTTTTTATTATATTTAAGACTTCCATCGACAGAGCTCCGATAGCCTAATGGCTAGACCGTTGGGTTCCTAGCGCGTGGTACTGGGTTCGAGTCCCGGCCGGAAAGGAAATCTTAAATGCAAATATTTTTTTCTAATTTTATAATTCTTTTTTTTTTTATTTTTCCCTTTTGCGAAGTCAGTCAGTCAGTCTGACAGTCAATCAGTCAAGCACTCAGTCATTCAGTCTCAGTCAGTCAGTCCAGTCAGTCAGTCACTCAGTCAGTCAGTTAGTCCTTCAGCCAGTCAGTCAAGCAGTCAGTCATTTAGTCTCAGTCAGTCAGTCATTCAGTCAGTCAGTCAGTCAGGCAGTCAGTCAGTCAGTCAGTCGGTCAGTCCTGTGCAGTCAGTTAGTCACTAAAGCAGTCAGTCAGTCTCAGTCAGTCAGTCAGTCAGTCAGTCCAGTCCAGTCCAGTCTCAGTCAGTCAGTCAGTCAGTCTCGGTCAGTCAGTCAGTCAGTCATTCAGTCAGTCAGTCAGTCAGGCAGTCAGTCAGTCGGTCAGACTTATTCAGTCAGTCTGTCAGTCAGTCAGTCAGTCAGCCTTATTCAGTC
The DNA here is from genome assembly GCF_026930045.1 of Uloborus diversus. NCBI lineage: Eukaryota > Metazoa > Arthropoda > Arachnida > Araneae > Uloboridae > Uloborus > Uloborus diversus. Next base: position 56,807 of record NW_026558581.1, on the reverse strand, counting down.
AGTCTGTCAGTCATCCTTATTCAGTCAGTCTGTCAGTCAGTCAGTCGGTCAGTCCTGTCCAGTCAGTTAGTCAGTCAAGCAGTCAGTCAGGTAGTCATACAGTCAGTCAGTCAGTGTCCGTCAGACATTTAGTCATTCAGTCAGTCAGTGAAATAGCCAGTCAGAGAGTCAAGCAGTCAGTCAGTCAGTTAGTCAGTCAGTCAGTCAGTCAGTCAGTCAGTCCAGTCTCAGTCAGTCAGGCAGTTAGTCAGTCAGTCTCGGTCAGTCAGTGAGTCAGTCAGTCAGTATCAGTCAGTCAGTGAGTCAGTCTGTCAGTCAGGCAGTATCAGTCAGGCAGTAAGACTCCGCTCGACAGAACTCCGATAGCCTAATGGCTAGACCGCTGGTCTTCCAAGCGAGTGGCCTGGGTTCGAGTCCCAGCCGGAGCGAATATCTTCAATGTATATATTTCTTTTCTAATTTGAAAATTCTTTTTTTTTTTCAATTTCTTTCCTTTGCAATTATTGATTATTTATGTAGGGAAGAAAATTCTGAGTCAGTTTAATTTTTCGACACGAAGATTTCAAAGTGTTTAAATAAACAATTACCAAGGTGCATTTTTTGTTTTTATTATATTTAAAACTCCCACCGACAGAGCTCCCATAGACTAATGGCTAGAGTGTTAGGCTTCCAAGCGAGTGGCCCTGGGTTCGAGTCCCAGCCTGAACGAAAATCTTCAATGTATACTTTTAGTTTCTAATTTGAAATTTCTTCTTCTTTTTTTTTTAATTTTTCTCTTTTGCGAATATTGATTATTTATGTAGGGAGAAAAATTCTGAGTCAGTTTAATTATTCGACCTGTAAATTTCAAAGTGTTTGAATCAATAATTACCAAGGTGCATTTTTTGTTTTTATTATATTTAAGACTTCCATCGACAGAGCTCCGATAGCCTAATGGCTAGACCGTTGGGTTTCTAGCGCGTGGTACTGGGTTCGAGTCCCGGCCGGAAAGGAAATCTTAAATGCAAATATTTTTTTCTAATTTTATAATTCTTTTTTTTTTTATTTTTCCCTTTTGCGAAGTCAGTCAGTCAGTCTGACAGTCAATCAGTCAAGCACTCAGTCATTCAGTCTCAGTCAGTCAGTCCAGTCAGTCAGTCACTCAGTCAGTCAGTTAGTCCTTCAGCCAGTCAGTCAAGCAGTCAGTCATTTAGTCTCAGTCAGTCAGTCATTCAGTCAGTCAGTCAGTCAGGCAGTCAGTCAGTCAGTCAGTCGGTCAGTCCTGTGCAGTCAGTTAGTCACTAAAGCAGTCAGTCAGTCTCAGTCAGTCAGTCAGTCAGTCAGTCCAGTCCAGTCTCAGTCAGTCAGTCAGTCAGTCTCGGTCAGTCAGTCAGTCAGTCATTCAGTCAGTCAGTCAGTCAGGCAGTCAGTCAGTCGGTCAGCCTTATTCAGTCAGTCTGTCAGTCAGTCAGTCAGTCAGCCTTATTCAGTCAGTCTGTCAGTCATCCTTATTCAGTCAGTCTGTCAGTCAGTCAGTCGGTCAGTCCTGTCCAGTCAGTTAGTCAGTCAAGCAGTCAGTCAGGTAGTCATACAGTCAGTCAGTCAGTGTCAGTCAGTCATTTATTCATTCAGTCAGTCAGTGAAATAGCCAGTCAGAGAGTCAAGCAGTCAGTCAGTCAGTCTCAGTCAGTCAGTTAGTCAGTCAGTCAGTCAGTCAGTCAGTCAGTCCAGTCTCAGTCAGTCAGGCAGTTAGTCAGTCAGTCTCGGTCAGTCAGTGAGTCAGTCAGTCAGTATCAGTCAGTCAGTGAGTCAGTCTGTCAGTCAGGCAGTATCAGTCAGGCAGTAAGACTCCGCTCGACAGAACTCCGATAGCCTAATGGCTAGACCGCTGGTCTTCCAAGCGAGTGGCCTGGGTTCGAGTCACAGCCGGAGCGAATATCTTCAATGTATATATTTCTTTTCTAATTTGAAAATTCTTTTTTTTTTTCAATTTCTTTCCTTTGCAATTATTGATTATTTATGTAGGGAAGAAAATTCTGAGTCAGTTTAATTTTTCGACACGAAGATTTCAAAGTGTTTAAATAAACAATTACCAAGGTGCATTTTTTGTTTTTATTATATTTAAAACTCCCACCGACAGAGCTCCCATAGACTAATGGCTAGAGTGTTAGGCTTCCAAGCGAGTGGCCCTGGGTTCGAGTCCCAGCCTGAACGAAAATCTTCAATGTATACTTTTAGTTTCTAATTTGAAATTTCTTCTTCTTTTTTTTTTAATTTTTCTCTTTTGCGAATATTGATTATTTATGTAGGGAGAAAAATTCTGAGTCAGTTTAATTATTCGACCTGTAAATTTCAAAGTGTTTGAATCAATAATTACCAAGGTGCATTTTTTGTTTTTATTATATTTAAGACTTCCATCGACAGAGCTCCGATAGCCTAATGGCTAGACCGTTGGGTTCCAAGCGCGTGGTACTGGGTTCGAGTCCCGGCCGGAACGAAAATCTTCCATGTATATATTTCTCTTCTAATTTGAAGATTCTTTTTTTTTTTCAATTTCTTTCTTTTGCAAATATGGATTATTTATGTACGGAAGAAAATTCTGAGTCAGTTTAATCATTCGACCTTTAGATTTCAAAGATTTTAGATCAATAATTACTAAGGTGCATTTTTTGTTTTTATTATAATTAAGACAACGATCAACAGAGATCCGATAGTATATTGGCGAGAGCGTTGGGCTTCCATGAGTGTCGCCCTGGGTTCAAATCCCAGCCGGAAAGGAAATCTTAAATGCAAATATTTTTTTCTAATTTTATAATTCTTTTTTTTTTATTTTTCCCTTTTGCGAAGTCAGTCAGTCAGTCTGACAGTCAATCAGTCAAGCACTCAGTCATTCAGTCTCAGTCAGTCAGTCCAGTCAGTCAGTCACTCAGTCAGTCAGTTAGTCCTTCAGCCAGTCAGTCAAGCAGTCAGTCATTTAGTCTCAGTCAGTCAGTCATTCAGTCAGTCAGTCAGTCAGGCAGCCAGTCAGTCAGTCAGTTAGTCACTAAAGCAGTCAGTCAGTGTCAGTCAGTCAGTCAGTCAGTCAGTCCAGTCCAGTCTCAGTCAGTCAGTCAGTCAGTCTCGGTCATTCAGTCAGTCAGTCATTCAGTCAGTCAGTCAGTCAGGCAGTCAGTCGGTCAGCCTTATTCAGTCAGTCTGTCAGTCAGTCAGTCAGTCAGCCTTATTCAGTCAGTCTGTCAGTCATCCTTATTCAGTCAGTCTGTCAGTCAGTCAGTCAGTCAGTCAGCCTTATTCAGTCAGTCTGTCAGTCATCCTTATTCAGTCAGTCTGTCAGTCAGTCAGTCGGTCAGTCCTGTCCAGTCAGTTAGTCTGTCAAGCAGTCAGTCAATTAGTCAAGCAGTCAGTCAGTCAGTGTCAGTCAGTCATTTAGTCATTCAGTCAGTCAGTGAAATAGCCAGTCAGAGAGTCAAGCAGTCAGTCAGTCAGTCTCAGTCAGTCAGTTAGTCAGTCAGTCAGTCAGTCAGTCAGTCAGTCCAGTCTCAGTCAGTCAGGCAGTTAGTCAGTCAGTCTCGGTCAGTCAGTGAGTCAGTCAGTCAGTATCAGTCAGTCAGTGAGTCAGTCTGTCAGTCAGGCAGTATCAGTCAGGCAGTAAGACTCCGCTCGACAGAACTCCGATAGCCTAATGGCTAGACCGCTGGTCTTCCAAGCGAGTGGCCTGGGTTCGAGTCCCAGCCGGAGCGAATATCTTCAATGTATATATTTCTTTTCTAATTTGAAAATTCTTTTTTTTTTCAATTTCTTTCCTTTGCAATTATTGATTATTTATGTAGGGAAGAAAATTCTGAGTCAGTTTAATTTTTCGACACGAAGATTTCAAAGTGTTTAAATAAACAATTACCAAGGTGCATTTTTTGTTTTTATTATATTTAAAACTCCCACCGACAGAGCCCTCATAGACTAATGGCTAGAGTGTTAGGCTTCCAAGCGAGTGGCCCTGGGTTCGAGTCCCAGCCTGAACGAAAATCTTCAATGTATACTTTTAGTTTCTAATTTGAAATTTCTTCTTCTTTTTTTTTTAATTTTTCTCTTTTGCGAATATTGATTATTTATGTAGGGAGAAAAATTCTGAGTCAGTTTAATTATTCGACCTGTAAATTTCAAAGTGTTTGAATCAATAATTACCAAGGTGCATTTTTTGTTTTTATTATATTTAAGACTTCCATCGACAGAGCTCCGATAGCCTAATGGCTAGACCGTTGGGTTCCAAGCGCGTGGTACTGGGTTCGAGTCCCGGCCGGAACGAAAATCTTCCATGTATATATTTCTCTTCTAATTTGAAGATTCTTTTTTTTTTTCAATTTCTTTCTTTTGCAAATATGGATTATTTATGTACGGAAGAAAATTCTGAGTCAGTTTAATCATTCGACCTTTAGATTTCAAAGATTTTAGATCAATAATTACCAAGGTGCATTGTTTGTTTTTATTATAATTAAGACACCGACCAACAGAGATCCGATATTGTATTGGCGAGAGCGTTGGGCTTCCATGTGTGTGGCCCTGGGCTCGAATCCCAGCCGAAAACGAAATCTTAAATGCAAATGTTTTTTTTTAAATTTGATAATTCTTTTTTTTTTTATTTTTTCCTTTTGCGAAGTCAGTCAGTCAGTCAGTCAGTCAGTCAGGCAGTCAGTCAGTCAGTCAGCCTTATTCAGTCAGAGTGTCAGTCAGTCAGTCGGTCAGTCCTGATTAGTCCTGTCCAGTCAGTTAGTCAGTCAACCTTATTCAGTCAGTCTGTCAGTCAGTCAGTCGGTCAGTCCTGGTCAGTCCTGTCCAGTCAGTTAGTCAGTCAAGCAGTCAGTCAGTCAGTCTCAGTCAGTCCGTCAGTCAGTCAGTCAGTCAGTCAGTCAGTCAAGTCCAGTCTCAGTCAGTGAGTCAGTCAGTCAGTCAGTATCAGTCAGTCAGTTAGTATCACTCAGTCAGTCAGTATCAGTCAGTCAGTCAGTCAGTCCAGTCCAGTCTCAGTCAGTAAGGCAGTCAGTCAGTCGGGCAGTCAGTCAGTCAGTCATCCTCATTCAGTCAGTCTGTCAGTCAGTCAGTCGGTCAGTCCTGTCCAGTCAGTTCAGTCAGTCAGTTAGTCAGTCAAGCAATCAATCAGTCAGTCAGTTAGTCATTCAGTCAGTCAGTCAAACTGTCAGTCAGTCGATCTCAGTCAGTCAGTCAATCAGTCAGTCAGTCCAATCCAGTCTCAGTCAGTCAGTCAGTATCAGTCAGTCAGTCAGTATCAGTCTGTCAGTCAGGCAGTAAGATTCTGATCGACAGAACTCCGATAGCCTAATGGCTAGACCGCTGGTCTTCCAAGCGAGTGGCCGGAGTTCGAGTCCCAGCCTGAACGAATATCTTCAATGTATATATTTCTTTTCTAATTTGAAAATTCTTTTTTTTTTCAATTTCTTTCTTTTGCAAATATTGATTATTTGTGTAGGGAAGAAAATTCTGAGTCAGTTTAATTTTTCGACCCGCAGATTTCAAAGTGTTTAAATAAAGAATTACCAATATGCATTTTTTGTTTTTATTACATTTAAAACTCCGACCGACAGAGCTCCGATAGACTAATGGCTAGAGTGTTGGGCTTCCAAGCGAGTGGCCCTGGGTTTGAGTCCCAGCCTGAACGGAAATTTTCAATGCATATTTTTGGTTTCTAATTTGAAAATTCTTCTTCTCCTTTTTTTTTATTTTTCTCTTTTGCGAGCATTGATTATTTATGTAGGGAGAGAAATTCTGAGTCAGTTTAATTATTCGACCTGTAAATTTCAAAGTGTTTGAATCAATAATTACCAAGGTGCATTTTTTGTTTTTATTATAATTAAGACACCGACCAACAGAGATCAGATAGTCTATTGGCGAGAGCGCTGGGCTCCCATGTGAGTGGCCCTGTGTTCGAATCCCAGCCGAAAACGAAATCTTAAATGCTAATATTTTTTTAAAATTCTGAGTCAGTTTAATTATTCGACCTGTAGATTTCAAAGATTTTAGATCAATAATTACCAAGGTGCATTTTTTGTTTTTATTATAATTAAGACACCGCCCAACAGAGATCCGATTATCTATTGGCGAGAGCGTTGGCTTCCATGTGTGTGGCCCTGGGTTCGAATCCCAGCCGAAAACGAAATCTTAAATGCAAATATTTTTTTAAAATTTGATAATTCTTTTTTTTTATTTTTTCCTTTTGCGAAGTCAGTCAGTCAGTCCGACAGTCAATCAGTCAGTCTCGGTCAAACAGTCAGTCTGTCAGTCAGTCTCAGTCAGTCAGTTAGTCATTCAGCCAGTGAGTCAAGCAGTCAATCATTTAGTCTCAGTCTGTCAGTCATTCACTCAGTCAGTCAGTCAGTCAGGAAGTCAGTCAGTCAGTCAGCCTTATTCAGTCAGTCTGTCAGTCGGTCAGTCCTGTCCAGTCAGTTAGTCAGTCAAGCAGTCAGACAGTGAGTCTCAGTCAGTCATTTAGTCAGTCAGTCAGTCAGTGAAATAGTCAGTCAGTCAGTCAAGCAGTCAGTCAGTCAGTCTCAGTCAGTCCGTTAGTCAGTCAGTCAGTCAGTCATCCTCATTCAGTCAGTCGGTCAGTCCTGTCCAATCAGTTCAGTCAGTCAGTTAGTCAGTCAAGCAGTCAGTCAGTCAGTCAGTTAGTCATTCAGTCAGTCTGTCAGTCAGTCAGTCGGTCAGTCCTGTCCAGTCAGTTCAGTCAGTCAGTTAGTCAGTCAAACTGTCAGTCAGTCAGTCTCAGTCAGTCAGTCAGTGCAATCCAGTCTCAGTCAGTCAGGCAGTCAGTCAGTCAGTCTCGGTCAGTCAGTGAGTCAGTCAGTCAGTATCAGTCTGTCAGTCAAGCAGTAAGATTCCGACCGACAGAACTCCGATAGCCTAATGACTAGCCCGTTGGGCTTCCAAGCGCGTGGTGCTGGGTTCCAGTTCCGGCCGGAACGAACATCTTCGATGTATATATTTCTTTTCTAATTTGAATATTTTTTTTTTTTTTCAATTTCTTTCTTTTGCAAATATCGATTATTTATGTCCGGAAGAAAATTCTGAGTCAGTTTAGTTATTCGACCTGTAGATTTCAAAGATTTTAGATCAATAATTACCAAAGTGCATTTTTTGTTTTTATTATAATTAAGACACTGTCCAACAGAGATCATATTGTCTATTGGCGAGAGCGTTGGGCTTCCAAGCGCGTGGTACTTGGTTCGAGTCCCGGATGGAATGAATGTCTTCTATGTATATATTTCTTTTCTAATTTGAAAATTCTCTTTTTTTTTCAATTTCTTTTTTTCTGCAAATATCGATTATTTATGTCCGAAAGAAAATTCTGAGTCAGTTTAATTATTCCACCTGTAGATTTCAAAGATTTTAGATCAATAATTACCAAGGTGCATTTTTTGTTTTTATTATAATTAAGACACCGACCAACAGAGATCCGATAGTCTATTGGCGGGAGCGTTGGGCTTCCATGTGTGTGGCCCTGGGTTCGAATCCCAGCCGAAAACGAAATCTTAAATGCAAATATTTTTTTTAAAATTTGATAATTCTTTTTTTTTATTTTTTCCTTTTGCGAAGTCAGTCAGTCAGTCCGACAGTCAATCAGTCAGTCTCGGTCAGGCAGTCAGTCAGTCAGTCTCAGTCAGTCAGTTATTCATTCAGCCAGTCAGTCTCAGTCAGTCAGTTATTCATTCAGCCAGTCAGTCAAGCAGTCAATCATTTAGTCTCAGTCTGTCAGTCATTTAGTCAGTCAGTCAGGCAGTCAGTCAGTCAGCCTTATTCAGTCAGTCTGTCAGTCAGTCAGGTGGCCAGTCCTGTCCAGTCAGTTAGTCAGTCAAGCAGTCAGTCAGGCAGTCAATCAGTCAGTCAGTTAGTCATTCAGTCAGTCAGTCAAACTGTCAGTCAGTCGATCTCAGTCAGTCAGTCAATCAGTCAGTCAGTCCAATCCAGTCTCAGTCAGTCAGTCAGTATCAGTCAGTCAGTCAGTATCAGTCTGTCAGTCAGGCAGTAAGATTCTGATCGACAGAACTCCGATAGCCTAATGGCTAGACCGCTGGTCTTCCAAGCGAGTGGCCGGAGTTCGAGTCCCAGCCTGAACGAATATCTTCAATGTATATATTTCTTTTCTAATTTGAAAATTCTTTTTTTTTTTCAATTTCTTTCTTTTGCAAATATTGATTATTTGTGTAGGGAAGAAAATTCTGAGTCAGTTTAATTTTTCGACCCGCAGATTTCAAAGTGTTTAAATAAAGAATTACCAATATGCATTTTTTGTTTTTATTACATTTAAAACTCCGACCGACAGAGCTCCGATAGACTAATGGCTAGAGTGTTGGGCTTCCAAGCGAGTGGCCCTGGGTTTGAGTCCCAGCCTGAACGGAAATTTTCAATGCATATTTTTGGTTTCTAATTTGAAAATTCTTCTTCTCCTTTTTTTTTATTTTTCTCTTTTGCGAGCATTGATTATTTATGTAGGGAGAGAAATTCTGAGTCAGTTTAATTATTCGACCTGTAAATTTCAAAGTGTTTGAATCAATAATTACCAAGGTGCATTTTTTGTTTTTATTATAATTAAGACACCGACCAACAGAGATCAGATAGTCTATTGGCGAGAGCGCTGGGCTCCCATGTGAGTGGCCCTGTGTTCGAATCCCAGCCGAAAACGAAATCTTAAATGCTAATATTTTTTTAAAATTCTGAGTCAGTTTAATTATTCGACCTGTAGATTTCAAAGATTTTAGATCAATAATTACCAAGGTGCATTTTTTGTTTTTATTATAATTAAGACACCGCCCAACAGAGATCCGATTATCTATTGGCGAGAGCGTTGGCTTCCATGTGTGTGGCCCTGGGTTCGAATCCCAGCCGAAAACGAAATCTTAAATGCAAATATTTTTTTAAAATTTGATAATTCTTTTTTTTTATTTTTTCCTTTTGCGAAGTCAGTCAGTCAGTCCGACAGTCAATCAGTCAGTCTCGGTCAAACAGTCAGTCTGTCAGTCAGTCTCAGTCAGTCAGTTAGTCATTCAGCCAGTGAGTCAAGCAGTCAATCATTTAGTCTCAGTCTGTCAGTCATTCACTCAGTCAGTCAGTCAGTCAGGAAGTCAGTCAGTCAGTCAGCCTTATTCAGTCAGTCTGTCAGTCGGTCAGTCCTGTCCAGTCAGTTAGTCAGTCAAGCAGTCAGACAGTGAGTCTCAGTCAGTCATTTAGTCAGTCAGTCAGTCAGTGAAATAGTCAGTCAGTCAGTCAAGCAGTCAGTCAGTCAGTCTCAGTCAGTCCGTTAGTCAGTCAGTCAGTCAGTCATCCTCATTCAGTCAGTCGGTCAGTCCTGTCCAATCAGTTCAGTCAGTCAGTTAGTCAGTCAAGCAGTCAGTCAGTCAGTCAGTTAGTCATTCAGTCAGTCTGTCAGTCAGTCAGTCGGTCAGTCCTGTCCAGTCAGTTCAGTCAGTCAGTTAGTCAGTCAAACTGTCAGTCAGTCAGTCTCAGTCAGTCAGTCAGTGCAATCCAGTCTCAGTCAGTCAGGCAGTCAGTCAGTCAGTCTCGGTCAGTCAGTGAGTCAGTCAGTCAGTATCAGTCTGTCAGTCAAGCAGTAAGATTCCGACCGACAGAACTCCGATAGCCTAATGACTAGCCCGTTGGGCTTCCAAGCGCGTGGTGCTGGGTTCCAGTTCCGGCCGGAACGAACATCTTCGATGTATATATTTCTTTTCTAATTTGAATATTTTTTTTTTTTTTCAATTTCTTTCTTTTGCAAATATCGATTATTTATGTCCGGAAGAAAATTCTGAGTCAGTTTAGTTATTCGACCTGTAGATTTCAAAGATTTTAGATCAATAATTACCAAAGTGCATTTTTTGTTTTTATTATAATTAAGACACTGTCCAACAGAGATCATATTGTCTATTGGCGAGAGCGTTGGGCTTCCAAGCGCGTGGTACTTGGTTCGAGTCCCGGCCGGAATGAATGTCTTCTATGTATATATTTCTTTTCTAATTTGAAAATTCTCTTTTTTTTTCAATTTCTTTTTTTCTGCAAATATCGATTATTTATGTCCGAAAGAAAATTCTGAGTCAGTTTAATTATTCCACCTGTAGATTTCAAAGATTTTAGATCAATAATTACCAAGGTGCATTTTTTGTTTTTATTATAATTAAGACACCGACCAACAGAGATCCGATAGTCTATTGGCGGGAGCGTTGGGCTTCCATGTGTGTGGCCCTGGGTTCGAATCCCAGCCGAAAACGAAATCTTAAATGCAAATATTTTTTTTCAAATTTGATAATTCTTTTTTTTTATTTTTTCCTTTTGCGAAGTCAGTCAGTCAGTCCGACAGTCAATCAGTCAGTCTCGGTCAGGCAGTCAGTCAGTCAGTCTCAGTCAGTCAGTTATTCATTCAGCCAGTCAGTCTCAGTCAGTCAGTTATTCATTCAGCCAGTCAGTCAAGCAGTCAATCATTTAGTCTCAGTCTGTCAGTCATTTAGTCAGTCAGTCAGGCAGTCAGTCAGTCAGCCTTATTCAGTCAGTCTGTCAGTCAGTCAGGTGGCCAGTCCTGTCCAGTCAGTTAGTCAGTCAAGCAGTCAGTCAGGCAGTCAAGCAGTCAGTCAGTTAGTCATTCAGTCAGTCAGTCAAACTGTCAGTTAGTCAGTCAAACTGTCAGTCAGTCAGTCTCAGTCAGTCAGTCAGTCCAGTCTCAGTCAGTCAGGCAGTCAGTCAGTCAGTCTCGGTCAGTCAGTCTCGGTCACTCAGTCTCGGTCAGTCAGTCTCGGTCAGTCAGTCAGTATCAGTCTGTCAGTCAGGCAATAAGATTCCGACCGACAGAACTCCGATAGCCTAATGGCTAGACCGTTGGTCTTCCAAGCGAGTGCCCTGGGTTCGAGGCCCAGCCGGAACGAATATCTTCTATGTATATATTTCGTTTCTGATTTGAAAATTCTTTTTTTTTTTTCAATTTCTTTCTTTTGCAAATATCGATTATTTATGTACGGAAGAAAATTCTGAGTCAGTTTAATTATTCGACCTGAAGATTTCAAAGATTTTAGATCAATAATTACCAAGGTGCATTTTTTGTTTTTATTATAATTAAGACACCGACCAACAGAGATCAGATAGTCTATAGGCGAGAGCGTTGACATTCCATGTGTGTGGCCCTGGGTTCGAATCCCAGCCAAAAACAAAATCTTAAATGCAAATATTTTTTTAAAAATTTGATAATTCTTTTTTTTTATTTTTTCCTTTTGCGAAGACAGTCAGTTAGTCCGACAGTCAATCAGTCTGTCTCGGTCAGGCAGTCAGGCGGTCAGTCTCAGTCAGTCAGTTAGTCATTCAGCCAGTCAGTCAAGCAGTCAATCATTTAGTCTCAGTCTGTCAGTCATTCAGTCAGTCAGTCAGTCAGTCAGGCAGTCAGTCAGTGAGTCAGTCAGTCAGTATCATTCAGTCAGTCAGTCTTATTCAGTCAGTCTGTCAGTCAGTCAGTCTGTCAGTCAGTCAGTCGGTCAGTCCTGTCCAGTCAGTTAGTCAGTCAAGCAGTCAGTCAGGCAGTCAAGCAGTCAGTCAGTGAGTCTCATTCAGTCATTTAGTCATTCAGTCAGTCAGTGAAATAGTCAGTCAGTCAGTCAAGCAGTCAGTCAGTTAGTCTCAGTCAGTCAGTAAAGCAATCAGTCAGTCAGTCCAGTCCAGTCCAGTCTCAGTCAGTCAGGCAGTCAGTCAGTCAGTCTCGGTCAGTCAGTGAGTCAGTCAGTCAGTCAGTATCAGTCAGTCAGTCAGTATGAGTCAGTCAATCAGTATCAGTCAGTCAGTCAGTCAGTCCAGTCCAGTCTCAGTCAGTCAGGCAGTCAGTCAGTCAGTCTCGGTCAGTCAGTCAGTCAGGCAGTCAGTCAGTCAGGCAGTCAGTCAGTCAGTCAGCCTCATTCAGTCAGTCTGTCAGTCAGTCAGTCGGTCAGTCCTGTCCAGTTAGTTCAGTCAGTCAGTTAGTCAGTCAAGCAGTCAGTAAGTCAGTCAGTTAGTCATTCAGTCAGTCAGTCAATCTGTCAGTCAGTCAGTCAAACTGTCAGTCAGTCAGTCAGTCTCGGTCAGTCAGTGAGTCAGTCAGTCAGTATCAGTCTGTCAGTCAGGCAGTAAGATTCCGACCGACAGAACTCCGATAGCCTAATGGCTAGACCGTTGGTCTTCTAAGCGAGTGGCCTGGATTCGAGTCCCAGCCGGAACGAATATCCTCAATGTATATATTTCTTTTCTAATTTGAAAATTCTTTTTTTTTTCAATTTCTTTCTTTTGCAAATATTGATTATTTATGTAGGGAAGAAAATTCTGAGTCAGTTTAATTTTTCGACCCGCAGATTTCAAAGTGTTTAAATAAATAATTACCAAGGTGCTTTTTTTGTTTTTATTATATTTAAGACTTCGATCGGCAGAGCTCCAATAGCCTAATGGCTAGACCGTTGGGCTTCCAAGCGTGTGGTACTGTGTTCGAGTCCCGGCCGGAACGGATATCTTCAATGTATATATTTCTTTTCTAATTTGAAAATTCTTTTTTTTTCAATTTCTTTCTTTTGAAAATATCGATTATTTATGTGCGGAAGAAAATTCTGAGTCAGTTTAATTATTCGACCTGTAGATTTCAAAGATTTTAGATCAATAATTACCAAGGTGCATTTTTTGTTTTTATTATAATTAAGACTCCGACCTGCGGAGACGCGATAGTTTATTGGCGAGAGCGGTGGGCTTCCATGCGAGTGGCCTTGGGTTCGAATCCCAGCCGGAAACAAAATCTTAAATGCAGATATTTTTTTAAAATTTGATAATTCTTTTTTTTTTATTTTTTCCTTTTGCAAAGTCAGTCAGTTACTCCGACAGTCAATCAGACAGTCTCGGTTAGTCAGTCAGTCTGTCAGTCGGTCAGTCCAGTCCAGTCAGTCAGTCAGTCACTCAAGCAGTCAGTCAGTCATTCAGTCAGTCAGTCAAGTATTTAGTCAGTTTGTCAGTCAGTCAGTCAGTCAGCCTCATTCAGTCAGTCTGTCAGTCAGTCAGTCGGTCAGTCCTGTCCAGTCAGTCAGTTAGTCAGTCAAGCAGTCAGTCAGGCAGTCAAACATTAAGTCAGTCAGTCTCAGTCAGTCAAACAGTCAGTCAGTCAGTCAAACAGTCCAGTTTCAGTCAGTCAGGCAGTCAGTCAGTCAGTCTCGGTCAGTCAGTGAGTCAGTCAGTCAGTATCAGTCAGTCAGTCAGTCGGTCTGTCAGTCAGGCAGTCTCAGTCAGGCAGTTAGTCATTCAGTCAGTCAGTCAAACTGTCAGTTAGTCAGTCAAACTGCCAGTCAGTCACTCTCAGTCAGTCAGTCAGTCAGTCCGTCAGTACAGTCCAGTCTCAGTCAGTCCGGCAGTCAGTCAGTCAGTCTCGGTCAGTCAGTATCAGTCAGTCAGTCAGTATCAGTCTGTCAGTCAGGCAGTAAGATTCCGACCGACAGAACTCCGATAGCCTAATGGCTAGACCGTTGGTCTTCCAAGCGACTGGCCTGGGTTCGAGTCCCAGCCGGAACGAATATCTTCAATGTATATATTTCTTTTCTAATTAGAAAATTCTTTTTTTTTCAATTTCTTTCTTTTGCAAATATCGATTATTTATGTATGGAAGAAAATTCTGAGTCAGTTTAATTATTCGACCTGTAGATTTCAAAGATTTTAGATCAATAATTACCAAGGTGCATTTTTTGTTTTTATTATAATTAAGACACCAACCGACAGAGATAAGATAGTCTATTGGCGAGAGCGTTGGGCTTCCATGTGTGTGGCCCTGGGTTCGAATCCCAGCCGAAAACGAAATCTTAAATGCAAATATTTTTTTAAAAATTCGATAATTCTTTTTTTTTATTTTTTCCTTTTGCGAAGTCAGTCAGTTAGTCCGACAGTCAATCAGTCAGTCTCGGTCAGGCAGTCAGGCGGTCAGTCTCAGTCAGTCAGTTAGTCATTCAGCCAGTCAGTCAAGCAGTCAATCATTTAGTCTCAGTCTGTCAGTCATTCAGTCAGTCAGTCAGTCAGTCAATCATTTAGTCTCAGTCTGTCAGTCATTCAGTCAGTCAGTCAGTCAGTCAGTCAGTCAGTGAGTCAGTCCAGTCCAGCCTCAGTCCTTCAGGCAGTCAGTCAGTCAGTCTCGGTCAGTCAGTCAGTCAGTCAGGCAGTCAGTCAGTCAGTCAGCCTCATTCAGTAAGTCTGTCAGTCGGTCAGTCCTGTCCAGTCAGTTCAGTCAGTCAGTTAGTCAGTCAAGCAGTCAGTCAGTCAGCCTCAGTCAGTCAGTCAGTCAGTCAGTCAGTCCAATCCAGTCTCAGTCAGTCAGGCAGTCAGTCAGTCTCGGTCAGTCAGTGAGTCAGTCAGTCAGTATCAGTCTGTCAGTCAGGCAGTAAGATTCCGACCGACAGAAGTCCGATAACCTAATTGGCTAGACCGTTGGTCTTCCAAGCGAGTGCCCTGGGTTCGAGTCCCAGCCGGAACGAATATCTTCAATGTATATATTTCTTTTCTAATTTGAAAATTCTTTTTTTTTTCAATTTCTTTCTTTTGCAAATATTGATTATTTATGTAGGGGAGAAAATTCTGAGTCAGTTTAATTTTTCGACCCGCAGATTTCAAAGTGTTTAAATAAAAAATTACCAAGGTGCATTTTTTGTTTTTATTATATTTAAAACGCCGACGAACAGAGCTCCGATAGACTATCGGCTAGAGTGTTGGGCTTCCAAGCGAGTGGCCCTGGGTTCGAGTCCCAGCCTGAACGAAAATCTTCAATGTATATTTTTGGTTTCTAATTTGAAAATTCTTCTTCTTTTTTTTTCATTTTTCTCTTTTGCGAGCAGTGATTATTTATGTAGGGAGAAAAATTTTGAGTCAGTTCAATTATTCGACTTGTAAATTTCAAAGTGTTTGAATCAATAATTACCAAGATGCATTTTTTGTTTTTATTATAATTAAGACACCGACCAACAGAGGTCATGTAGTCTAATGGCGAGTGCGTTGGGCTTCAATGTGTGTGGCCCTGAGTTCAAATCCCAGCCGAAAGCGAAATCTTAAATGCAAATATTTTTTTAAAATTTGATAATTATTTTCATTTTATTTTTTCCTTTTGCGAACTTAGTCAGTTAGTCCGACAGTCAATCAGTCAGTCTCGGTCAGGCAGTCAGTCAGTCAGTCTCAGTCAGTCAGTTAGTCATTAGGCCAGTCAGTCAAGCAGTCAATCATTTAGTCTCAGTCTGTCAGTCAGTAAGTCAGTCAGTCAGTCATTTAGTCATTCAGTCAGTCAGTGAAATCGTCAGTCAGTCAGTCAGTCAAGCAGTCAGTCAGTCAGTCTCAGTCAGTCAGTCAGTCAGTCAGTCAGTCCAGTCCAGTCTCAGTCAGTCAGGCAGTCAGTCAGTCAGTCTCGGTCAGTCAGTTAGTATCAGTCAGTCAGTCAGTATCAGTCAGTCAGTCAGTCAGTCCAGTCCATCCTCAGTCAGTCAGGCAGTCAGTCAGCCTCATTCAGTCAGTCTGTCAGTCAGTCAGTCGGTCAGTCCTGTCCAGTCAGTTCAGTCAGTCAGTTAGTCAGTCAAACTGTCAGTCAGTCAGTCTCAGTCAGTCAGTCAGTCAGTCAGTATCAGTCTGTCAGTCAGGCAGTAAGATTCTGATCGACATAACTCCGATAGCCTAATGGCTAGACAGTTGGTCTTCCAAGCGCGTGGTACTGGGTTCGAGTCCCGGCCGGAACGAATGTCGTCAATGTATCTATTTCTTTTCTAATTTGAAAATTCTTTTTTTTTTTTCAATTTCTTTCTTTTGAAAATATCGATTATTTATGTCCGGAAGAAAATTCTGAGTCAGTTTAATTATTCGACCTGTAGATTTCAAAGATTTTAGATCAATAATTACCAAGGTGCATTTTTTGTTTTTATTATAATTAAGACACCGACCAACAGAGATCAGATAGTCTATAGGCGAGAGCGTTGGGCTTCCATGTGTGTGGCCCTGGGTTCGAATCCCAGCCAAAAACGAAATCTTAAATGCAAATATTTTTTTAAAAATTTGATAATTCTTTTTTTTTATTTTTTCCTTTTGCGAAGACAGTCAGTTAGTCCGACAGTCAATCAGTCTGTCTCGGTCAGGCAGTCAGGCGGTCAGTCTCAGTCAGTCAGTTAGTCATTCAGCCAGTCAGTCAAGCAGTCAATCATTTAGTCTCAGTCTGTCAGTCATTCAGTCAGTCAGTCAGTCAGTCAGGCAGTCAGTCAGTGAGTCAGTCAGTCAGTCAGTATCATTCAGTCAGTCAGTCTTATTCAGTCAGTCTGTCAGTCAGTCAGTCGGTCAGTCCTGTCCAGTCATTTAGTCAGTCAAGCAGTCAGTCAGGCAGTCAAGCAGTCAGTCAGTGAGTCTCATTCAGTCATTTAGTCATTCAGTCAGTCAGTGAAATAGTCAGTCAGTCAGTCAAGCAGTCAGTCAGTTAGTCTCAGTCAGTCAGTAAAGCAATCAGTCAGTCATTCCAGTCCAGTCCAGTCTCAGTCAGTCAGGCAATCAGTCAGTCAGTCTCGGTCAGTCAGTGAGTCAGTCAGTCAGTCAGTATCAGTCAGTCAGTCAGTATCAGTCAGTCAGTCAGTCAGTCCAGTCCAGTCTCAGTCAGTCAGGCAGTCAGTCAGTCAGTCTCGGTCAGTCAGTCAGTCAGGCAGTCAGTCAGTCAGTCAGTTAGTCATTCAGTCAGTCTGTCAGTCAGTCAGTCGGTCAGTCCTGTCCAGTTAGTTCAGTCAGTCAGTTAGTCAGTCAAGCAGTCAGTAAGTCAGTCAGTTAGTCATTCAGTCAGTCAGTCAATCTGTCAGTCAGTCAGTCAAACTGTCAGTCAGTCAGTCAGTCTCGGTCAGTCAGTGAGTCAGTCAGTCAGTATCAGTCTGTCAGTCAGGCAGTAAGATTCCGACCGACAGAACTCCGATAGCCTAATGGCTAGACCGTTGATCTTCCAAGCGAGTGGCCTGGATTCGAGTCCCAGCCGGAACGAATATCCTCAATGTATATATTTCTTTTCTAATTTGAAAATTCTTTTTTTTTTCAATTTCTTTCATTTGCAAATATTGATTATTTATGTAGGGAAGAAAATTCTGAGTCAGTTTAATTTTTCGACCCGCAGATTTCAAAGTGTTTAAATAAATAATTACCAAGGTGCTTTTTTTGTTTTTATTATATTTAAGACTTCGATCGGCAGAGCTCCAATAGCCTAATGGCTAGACCGTTGGGCTTCCAAGCGTGTGGTACTGTGTTCGAGTCCCGGCCGGAACGGATATCTTCAATGTATATATTTCTTTTCTAATTTGAAAATTCTTTTTTTTTCAATTTCTTTCTTTTGAAAATATCGATTATTTATGTGCGGAAGAAAATTCTGAGTCAGTTTAATTATTCGACCTGTAGATTTCAAAGATTTTAGATCAATAATTACCAAGGTGCATTTTTTGTTTTTATTATATTTAAAACTCCGACCGACAGAGCTCCGATATACTAATGGCTGGAGTGTTGTGCTTATAAGCGAGTGGCCCTGGGTTCGAGTCCCAGCCTGAACGAAAATCTTCAATGTATGTTTTTGGTTTCTAATTTGAAAATTCTTCTTCTTTTTTTTTTTTTCATTTTTCTCTTTTGCGAGTATTGATTATTTATGTAGGGAGAAAAATTCTGAGTCAGTTTAATTATTCGACCTGTAAATTTCAAAGTGTTTGAATCAATAATTACCAAGATGCATATTTTGTTTTTATTATATTTATGACTTCGGCCGACAGAGCTCTGATAGCCTAATGGCTAGACCGTTGGGCTTCCAAGCGCGTGGTACTGGGTTCGAGTACCGGGCGGAACGAATGTCTTCAATGTATATATTTCTTTTCTGATTTGAAAATTCTTTTTTTTCCAATTTCTTTCTTTTGAAAATATCGATTATTTATGTGCGGAAGAAAATTCTGAGTCAGTTTAATTATTCGACCTGTAGATTTCAAAGATTTTAAATCAATAATTACCAAGGTGCATTTTTTGTTTTTATTATAATTAAGACACCGGCCAACAGAGATCCGGTAGTCTATTGACGAGAGCGTTGGGCTTCCATGTGTGTGGCCCTGGGTTCGAATCCCAGCCGGAACGAATATCTTCAATGTATATATTTCTTTTCTAATTTGAAAATTATTTTTTTTTCAATTTCTTTCTTTTGCAAATATTGATTATTTATGTAGGGAAGAAAATTCTGAGTCAGTTTAATTTTTCGACCTGCAGATTTCAAAGTGTTTAAATAAATAATTACCAAGGTGCTTTTTTTGTTTTTATTATATTTAAGACTTCGATCGGCAGAGCTCCAATAGCCTAATGGCTAGACCGTTGGGCTTCCAAGCGTGTGGTACTGTGTTCGAGTCCCGGCCGGAACGGATATCTTCAATTTATATATTTCTTTTCTAATTTGAAAATTCTTTTTTTTTCAACTTCTTTCTTTTGAAAATATCGATTATTTATGTGCGGAATAAAATTCTGAGTCAGTTTAATTATTCGACCTGTAGATTTCAAAGATTTTAGATCAATAATTACCAAGGTGCATTTTTTGTTTTTATTATAATTAAGACTCCGACCAGCGGAGAAGCGATAGACTAATGGCTAGAGTGTTGGGCTTCCAAGCGAGTGGCCCTGGATTCGAGTCAAAACCTGAACGAAAATCTTTAATGTATGTTTTTGGTTTCTAATTTGAAAATTCTTCTTCTTTTTTTTTTCATTTTTCTCTTTTGCGAGCAGTGATTATTTATGAAGGGAGAAAAATTTTGAGTCAGTTTAATTATTCGACCTGTAAATTTCAAAGTGTTTGAATCAATAATTACCAAGATGCATTTTTTGTTTTTGATATATTTAAGACTTCGATCAACAGAGCTCCGATACCCTAATGGCTAGACCGTTGGGCTTCAAAGCGCGTGGTACTGGGTTCGAGTACCGGCCGGAACGAATGTATTCAATGTATATATTTCTTTTCTGATTTGAAAATTCTTTTTTTTTTTTCAATTTCTTTCTTTTGAAAATATCGATTATTTATGTGCGGAAGAAAATTTTGAGTCAGTTTAATTATTCGACCTGTAGATTTCAAAGATTTTAGATCAATAATTACCAAGGTGCATTTTTTGTTTTAATTATAATTAAGACACCGGCCAACAGAGATCCGATAGTCTATTGACGAGAGCGTTGGGCTTCCATGTGTGTGGCCCTGGGTTCGAATCCCAGCCGGAACGAATATCTACAATGTATATATTTCTTTTCTAATTTGAAAAATTTTTTTTTTCAATTTCTTTCTTTTGCAAATATTGATTATTTATGTAGGGAAGAAAATTCTGAGTCAGTTTAATTTTTCGACCTGCAGATTTCAAAGGGTTTAAATAAATAATTACCAAGGTGCTTTTTTTGTTTTTATTATATTTAAGACTTCGATCGGCAGAGCTCCAATAGCCTAATGGCTAGACCGTTGGGCTTCCAAGCGTGTGGTACTGTGTTCGAGTCCCGGCCGGAACGAATATCTTCAATGTATATATTTCTTTTCTAATTTGAAAATTCTTTTTTTTTTCAATTTCTTTCTTTTGAAAATATCGATTATTTATGTGCGGAAGAAAATTCTGAGTCAGTTTAATTATTCGACCTGTAGATTTCAAAGATTTTAGATCAATAATTACCAAGGTGCATTTTTTGTTTTTATTATAATTAAGACTCCGAAAAGCGGAGATGCGATAGTTTATTGGCGTGAGCGGTGGGCTTCCATGCGAGTGGCCTTTGGTTCGAATCCCAGCCGGAAACGAAATCTTAAATGCAGATATTTTTTTTAAATTTGATAATTCTTTTTTTTTATTTTTTTCCTTTTGCAAAGTCAGTCAGTTACTCCGACAGTCAATCAGACAGTCTCGGTTAGTCAGTCAGTCTGTCAGTCGGTCAGTCCAGTCCAGTCAGTCAGTCACTCAAGCAGTCAGTCAGTCATTCAGTCAGTCAGTCAAGTATTTAGTCAGTTTGTCAGTCAGTCAGTCAGTCAGCCTCATTCAGTCAGTCTGTCAGTCAGTCAGCCGGTCAGTCCTGTCCAGTCAGTCAGTTAGTCAGTCAAGCAGTCAGTCAGGCAGTCAAACATTAAGTCAGTCAGTCTCAGTCAGTCAAACAGTCAGTCAGTCAGTCAGTCCAGTCCAGTTTCAGTCAGTCAGGCAGTCAGTCAGTCAGTCTCGGTCAGTCAGTGAGTCAGTCAGTCAGTATCAGTCAGTCAGTCAGTCGGTCTGTCAGTCAGGCAGTCTCAGTCAGGCAGTTAGTCATTCAGTCAGTCAGTCAAACTGTCAGTTAGTCAGTCAAACTGCCAGTCAGTCACTCTCAGTCAGTCAGTCAGTCAGTCCGTCAGTCCAGTCCAGTCTCAGTCAGTCAGGCAGTCAGTCAGTCAGTCTCGGTCAGTCTGTATCAGTCTGTCAGTCAGGCAGTAAGATTCCGACCGACAGAACTCCGATAGCCTAATGGCTAGACCGTTGGTCTTCCAAGCGAGTGTCCTGGGTTCGAGTCCCAGCCGGAACGAATATCTTCAATGTATATATTTCTTTTCTAATTAGAAAATTCTTTTTTTTTTCAATTTCTTTCTTTTGCAAATATCGATTATTTATGTATGGAAGAAAATTCTGAGTCAGTTTAATTATTCGACCTGGAGATTTCAAAGATTTTAGATCAATAATTACCAAGGTGCATTTTTTGTTTTTATTATAATTAAGACACCAACCGACAGAGATCAGATAGTCTATTGGCGAGAGCGTTGGGCTTCCATGTGTGTGGCCCTGGGTTCGAATCCCAGCCGAAAACGAAATCTTAAATGCAAATATTTTTTTTTAAATTTGATAACTCTTTTTTTTTTCCTTTTGCGAAGTCAGTCAGTCAGTCCGACAGTCAATCAGTCAGTCTCTGTCAGGCAGTCAGTCAGTCAGTCTCAGTCAGTCAGTTAGTCATTCAGCCAGTCAGTCAAGCAGTCAATCATTTAGTCTCAGTCTGTCAGTCATTCAGTCAGTCAGTCAGGCAGTCAGTCAGTCAGTCAGCCTTATTCAGTCAGTCTGTCAGTCAGTCAGTCAGTCAGTCCTGTCCAGTCAGTTAGTCAGTCAAGCAGTCAGTCAGGCAGTCAAGCAGTCAGTCAGTTAGTCATTCAGTCAGTCAGTCAAACTGTCAGTTAGTCAGTCAAACTGTCAGTCAGTCAGTCAGTCAGTCAGTCCAGTCCAGTCTCAGTCAGTCAGTATCAGTCTGTCAGTCAGGCAGTAAGATTCCGACCGACAGAACTCCGGTAGCCTAATGGCTAGACCGTTGGTCTTCCAAGCGAGTGGCCTGGGTTCGGGTCAATGCCGGAACGAATATCTTCAATGTATATATTTCTTTTCTAATTTGAAAATTCTTTTTTTTTTTCAATTTCTTTCTTTTACAAATATTATTATTTATGTAGGGAAGAAAATTCTGAGCCAGTGTAATTTTTCAACCCGCAGATTTCAAAGTGTTTAAATAAATAATTACCAAGATGCATTTTTTGTTTTTATTATATTTAAGAATTCAATCGACAGAGCTCCGAAAGCCTAAAGGCTAGCCCGTTGGGCTTCCAAGCGAGTGGCCCTGGATTCGAGTCAAAACCTGAACGAAAATCTTTAATGTATGTTTTTGGTTTCTAATTTGAAAATTCTTCTTCTTTTTTTTTTCATTTTTCTCTTTTGCGAGCAGTGATTATTTATGAAGGGAGAAAAATTTTGAGTCAGTTTAATTATTCGACCTGTAAATTTCAAAGTGTTTGAATCAATAATTACCAAGATGCATTTTTTGTTTTTGATATATTTAAGACTTCGATCAACAGAGCTCCGATACCCTAATGGCTAGACCGTTGGGCTTCAAAGCGCGTGGTACTGGGTTCGAGTACCGGCCGGAACGAATGTATTCAATGTATATATTTCTTTTCTGATTTGAAAATTCTTTTTTTTTTCAATTTCTTTCTTTTGAAAATATCGATTATTTATGTGCGGAAGAAAATTTTGAGTCAGTTTAATTATTCGACCTGTAGATTTCAAAGATTTTAGATCAATAATTACCAAGGTGCATTTTTTGTTTTAATTATAATTAAGACACCGGCCAACAGAGATCCGATAGTCTATTGACGAGAGCGTTGGGCTTCCATGTGTGTGGCCCTGGGTTCGAATCCCAGCCGGAACGAATATCTACAATGTATATATTTCTTTTCTAATTTGAAAAATTTTTTTTTTCAATTTCTTTCTTTTGCAAATATTGATTATTTATGTAGGGAAGAAAACTCTGAGTCAGTTTAATTTTTCGACCTGCAGATTTCAAAGTGTTTAAATAAATAATTACCAAGGTGCTTTTTTTGTTTTTATTATATTTAAGACTTCGATCGGCAGAGCTCCAATAGCCTAATGGCTAGACCGTTGGGCTTCCAAGCGTGTGGTACTGTGTTCGAGTCCCGGCCGGAACGAATATCTTCAATGTATATATTTCTTTTCTAATTTGAAAATTCTTTTTTTTTTCAATTTCTTTCTTTTGAAAATATCGATTATTTATGTGCGGAAGAAAATTCTGAGTCAGTTTAATTATTCGACCTGTAGATTTCAAAGATTTTAGATCAATAATTACCAAGGTGCATTTTTTGTTTTTATTATAATTAAGACTCCGAAAAGCGGAGATGCGATAGTTTATTGGCGTGAGCGGTGGGCTTCCATGCGAGTGGCCTTTGGTTCGAATCCCAGCCGGAAACGAAATCTTAAATGCAGATATTTTTTTTAAATTTGATAATTCTTTTTTTTTATTTTTTTCCTTTTGCAAAGTCAGTCAGTTACTCCGACAGTCAATCAGACAGTCTCGGTTAGTCAGTCAGTCTGTCAGTCGGTCAGTCCAGTCCAGTCAGTCAGTCACTCAAGCAGTCAGTCAGTCATTCAGTCAGTCAGTCAAGTATTTAGTCAGTTTGTCAGTCAGTCAGTCAGTCAGCCTCATTCAGTCAGTCTGTCAGTCAGTCAGCCGGTCAGTCCTGTCCAGTCAGTCAGTTAGTCAGTCAAGCAGTCAGTCAGGCAGTCAAACATTAAGTCAGTCAGTCTCAGTCAGTCAAACAGTCAGTCAGTCAGTCAGTCCAGTCCAGTTTCAGTCAGTCAGGCAGTCAGTCAGTCAGTCTCGGTCAGTCAGTGAGTCAGTCAGTCAGTATCAGTCAGTCAGTCAGTCGGTCTGTCAGTCAGGCAGTCTCAGTCAGGCAGTTAGTCATTCAGTCAGTCAGTCAAACTGTCAGTTAGTCAGTCAAACTGCCAGTCAGTCACTCTCAGTCAGTCAGTCAGTCAGTCCGTCAGTCCAGTCCAGTCTCAGTCAGTCAGGCAGTCAGTCAGTCAGTCTCGGTCAGTCTGTATCAGTCTGTCAGTCAGGCAGTAAGATTCCGACCGACAGAACTCCGATAGCCTAATGGCTAGACCGTTGGTCTTCCAAGCGAGTGTCCTGGGTTCGAGTCCCAGCCGGAACGAATATCTTCAATGTATATATTTCTTTTCTAATTAGAAAATTCTTTTTTTTTTCAATTTCTTTCTTTTGCAAATATCGATTATTTATGTATGGAAGAAAATTCTGAGTCAGTTTAATTATTCGACCTGGAGATTTCAAAGATTTTAGATCAATAATTACCAAGGTGCATTTTTTGTTTTTATTATAATTAAGACACCAACCGACAGAGATCAGATAGTCTATTGGCGAGAGCGTTGGGCTTCCATGTGTGTGGCCCTGGGTTCGAATCCCAGCCGAAAACGAAATCTTAAATGCAAATATTTTTTTTAAAATTTGATAACTCTTTTTTTTTTCCTTTTGCGAAGTCAGTCAGTCAGTCCGACAGTCAATCAGTCAGTCTCTGTCAGGCAGTCAGTCAGTCAGTCTCAGTCAGTCAGTTAGTCATTCAGCCAGTCAGTCAAGCAGTCAATCATTTAGTCTCAGTCTGTCAGTCATTCAGTCAGTCAGTCAGGCAGTCAGTCAGTCAGTCAGCCTTATTCAGTCAGTCTGTCAGTCAGTCAGTCAGTCAGTCCTGTCCAGTCAGTTAGTCAGTCAAGCAGTCAGTCAGGCAGTCAAGCAGTCAGTCAGTTAGTCATTCAGTCAGTCAGTCAAACTGTCAGTTAGTCAGTCAAACTGTCAGTCAGTCAGTCAGTCAGTCAGTCCAGTCCAGTCTCAGTCAGTCAGTATCAGTCTGTCAGTCAGGCAGTAAGATTCCGACCGACAGAACTCCGGTAGCCTAATGGCTAGACCGTTGGTCTTCCAAGCGAGTGGCCTGGGTTCGGGTCAATGCCGGAACGAATATCTTCAATGTATATATTTCTTTTCTAATTTGAAAATTCTTTTTTTTTTTTCAATTTCTTTCTTTTACAAATATTATTATTTATGTAGGGAAGAAAATTCTGAGCCAGTGTAATTTTTCAACCCGCAGATTTCAAAGTGTTTAAATAAATAATTACCAAGATGCATTTTTTGTTTTTATTATATTTAAGAATTCAATCGACAGAGCTCCGAAAGCCTAAAGGCTAGCCCGTTGGGCTTCCAAGCGAGTGGCCCTGGGTTCGAGTCCCAGCCTGAACGAAAGTCTTCAATGTACATTTTTGGTTTCTAATTTGAAAATTCTTCTTCTTTTTTTTTTTCAATTTCTTTCTTTTGCAAATATCGATTATTTATGTACGGAGGAAAATTCTGAGTCAGTTTAATTATTCGACCTGTAGATTTCAAAGATTTTAGATCAATAATTACCAAGGTGCATTTTTTGTTTTTATTTTAATTAAGACACCGACCAACAGAGATCCGATAGTCTATTGGCGAGAGCGTTGGGCTTCCATGTGTGTGGCCCTGGGTTCGAATCCCAGCCGAAAACGAAATCTTAAATGCAAATATTTTTTTAAAATTTGATAATTCTTTTTTTTATTTTTTCCTTTTGCGAAGTCAGTCATTCAGTCCGACAGTCAATCAGTCAGTCTCGGTCAGAAAGTCAGTCAGTCAGTCTCAGTCAGTCAGTTAGTCATTCAGCCAGTGAGTCAAGCAGTCAATCATTTAGTCTCAGTCTGTCAGTCATTCAGTCAGTCAGTCAGTCAGGCAGTCAGTCAGTCAGTCGGTCAGTCCTGTCCAATCAGTCAGTTAGTCAAGCAGTCAGTCAGTCAGTCTCAGTCATTCCGTCAGTCAGTCAGTCAGTCAGTATCAGTCAGTCAGTTAGTATCAGTCAGTCAGTCAGTATCAGTCAGTCAGTTAGTATCAGTCAGTCAGTCAGTATCAGTCAGTCAGTCAGTCAGTCCAGTCCAGTCTCAGTCAATCAGGCAGTCAGTCAGTCAGTCTCGGTCAGTCAGTCTGTCAGTCAGTCAGTCGGTCAGTCCTGTCCAGTCAGTGCTGTCAGTCAGTTAGTCAGTCAAGCAATCAGTCAGTCAGTCATTTAGTCATTCAGTCAGTCAGTCAAACTGTCAGTCAGTCAGTCTCAGTCAGTCAGTCAGTCAGTCAGTCCAATTCAGTCTCAGTCAGTCAGTATCAGTCTGTCAGTCAGGTAGTAAGATTCTGATCGACAGAACTCCGATAGCCTAATGGCTAGACCGTTGGTCTTCCAAGCGAGTGGCCGGGGTTCGAGTCCCAGCCTGAACGAATATCTTCAATGTATATGTTTCTTTTCTAATTTGAAAATTCTTTTTTTTTCAATTTCTTTCTTTTGCAAATATTGATTATTTATGTAGGGAAGAAAATTCTGAGTCAGTTTAATTTTTCGACCCGCAGATTTCAAAGTGTTTAAATAAAGAATTACCAATATGCATTTTTTGCTTTTATTACATTTAAAACTCCGACCGACAGAGCTCCGATAGACTAATGGCTAGAGTGTTGGGCTTCCAAGCGAGTGGCCCTGGGTTTGAGTCCCAGCCTGAACGGAAATTTTCAATGCATATTTTTGGTTTCTAATTTGAAAATTCTTCTTCTTTTTTTTTTCATTTTTCTCTTTTGCGAGCATTGATTATTTATGTAGGGAGAAAAATTCTGAGTCAGTTTAATTATTCGACCTGTAAATTTCAAAGTGTTTGAATCAATAATTACCAAGATGCATTTTTTGTTTTTATTATATTTAAGACTTCGACCCACAGAGCTCCGATAGCCTAATGGCTAGACCGTTGGGCTTCCAAGCGCGTGGTACTGGGTTCGAGTCCCGGCCGGAACGAATGTCTTCAATGTATATATTTCCTTTCTAATTTGAAAATTCTTTTTTTTTTCAATTTCTTTCTTTTGAAAATATCGATTATTTATGTGCGGAAGAAAATTCTGAGTCTGTTTAATTATTCGACCTGTAGATTTCAAAGATTTTAGATCAATAATTACCAAGGTGCATTTTTTGTTTTTATTATAATTAAGACACCGACCAACAGAGATTCAATAGTCTATTGGCGTGAGCGTTGGGCTACCATGTGTGTGGCCCTGGGTGCGAATCCCAGCCGAAAATGAAATCTTAAATGCAAATGTTTTTTTTTAATTTGATAATTCTTTTTTTTTTTTATTTTTTCCTTTTGCGAAGTCAGTCAGTCAGTCCGACAGTCAATCAGTCAGTCCCGGTTGGGCAGTCAGTCAGTCAGTCTCAGTCAGTCAGTTAGTCATTCAGCCAGTCAGTCAAGCAGTCAATCATTTAGTCTCAGTCTGTCAGTCCTTCAGTCAGTCAGTGAGTTAGGCAGTCAGTCAGTCAGTCAGCCTTATTCAGTCAGTCTGTCAGTCAGTCAGTCGGTCAGTCCTGTCCAGTCAGTTAGTCAGTCAAGCAGTCAGTCAGGCAGTCGAGCAGTCAATCAGTGAGTCTCAGTCAGTAATTAGTCATTCAGTCAGTCAGTCAGTCAGTCCAGTCCAGTCTCAGTCAGTCAGTCAGTCAAGTCCAGTCTCAGTCAGTGAGGCAGTCAGTCAGTCAGTCTCGGTCAGTCAGTGAGTCAGTCAGTCAGTCAGTATCAGTCAGTCAGTTAGTTTCAGTCAGTCAGTCAGTATCAGTCAGTCAGTCAGTCAGTCCAGTCCAGTCTCAGTCAGTCAGGCAGTCAGTCAGGCAGTCTCGGTCAGTCAGTCAGTCAGGCAGTCAGTCTGTCAGTCCTGTCCAGTCAGTTCAGTCAGTCAGTTAGTCAGTCAAGCAATCAGTCAGTCAGTCAGTTAGTCATTCAGTCAGTCAGTCAAACTGTCAGTCAGTCAGTCTCAGTCAGTCAGTCAAACTGTCAGTCAGTCAGTCTCAGTCAGTCAGGCAGTCAGTCAGTCAGTCAGTCAGTCCAATCCAGTCTCAGTCAGTCAGGCAGTCAGTCAGGCAGTAAGATTCTGACCGACAGAACTCCGATAGCCTAATGGCTAGACCGTTGGTCTTCCAAGCGAGTGGCCGGGGTTCGAGTCCCAGCCGGAACGAATGTCTTCAATGTATATATTTCTTTTCTAATTTGAAAATTCTTTTTTTTTTTCAATTCCTTTCTTTTGAAAATATCGATTATTTATGTACGGAAGAAAATTCTGAGCCAGTTTAATTTTTCGACCCGCAGATTTCAAAGTGTTTAAATAAATAATTACCAAGATGCATTTTTTGTTTTTATTATATTTAAAACGCCGACCGAAAGAGCTCCGATAGACTAATGGCTAGAGTGTTGGGCTTCCAAGCGAGTGGCCCTATGTTCCAGTCCCGGCCGTTACGAATGTCTTCAATGTATATATTTCTTTTCTAATTTGAAAATTCTTTTTTTTTCAATTTCTTTCTTTTGCAAATATCGATTATTTATGTACGGAAGAAAATTCTGAGTCAGTTTAATTATTCGACCTGTAGATTTCAAAGATTTTAGATCAATAATTACCAAGGTGCATTTTTTGTTTTTATTTTAATTAAGACACCGACCAACGGAGATCCGATAGTCTATTGGCGAGAGCGTTGGGCATCCATGTGTGTGGCCCTGGGTTCGAATCCCAGCCGAAAACGAAATCTTAAATGAAAATATTTTTTTAAAATTTGATAATTCTTTTTTTTTTCCTTTTGCGAAGTCAGTCAGTTAGTCCGACAGTCAATCAGTCAGTCTCGGTCAGGCAGTCAGTCAGTCAGTCTCAGTCAGTCAGTTAGTCATTCAGCCAGTCAGTCAAGCAGTCAATCATTTAGTCTCAGTCTGTCAGTCATTCAGTAAGTCAGTCAGTCAGGCAGTCAGTCAGCCTAATTCAGTCAGTCTGTCAGTCCTGTGCAGTCAGTTTGTCAGTCAAGCAGTCAGTCAGGCAGTCAAGCAGTCAGTCAATGAGTCTCAGTCAGTCATTTAGTCATTCAGTCAGTCAGTGAAATAGTCAGTCAGTCAGTCAAGCAGTCAGTCAGTCATTCTCAGTCAGTCAGTCAGTCAGTAAGTGAGTCAGTCAGTCAGTTAGTATCAGTCAGTCAGTCAGTATCAGTCAGTCAGTCAGTCAGTCCAGTCCAATCTCAGTCAGTCAGGCAGTCAGTCAGTCAGTCTCGGTCAGTCTTTCAGTCAGGCAGTCAGTCAATCAGCCTCATTCAGTCAGTCAGTCGGTCATTCCTGTCCAGTCAGTTCAGTCTGTCAGTTAGTCAGTCAAGCAGTCAGTCAGTCAGTCAGTTAGTCATTCAGTCAGTTAGTCAAACTGTCAGTCAGTCAGTCTCAGTCAGTCAGTCAGTCAGTCAGTCAGTCCAATCCATTCTCAGTCAGTCAGGCAGTCAGTCAGTCAGTCTCGGTCAGTCAGTGAGTCAGTCTGTCAGTCAGGCAGTAAGATTCCGACCGACAGAACTCCGATAGCCTAAAGGCTAGACCGTTGGTCTTCCAAGCGAGTGCCCCGGGTTCGAGTCCCAGTCGGAACGAATATCTTCAATGTATATATTTCTTTTCTAATTTGAAAATTCTTTTTTTTTTCAATTTCTTTCTTTTGCAAATATCGATTATTTATGTACGGAAGAAAATTCTGAGCCAGTTTAATTTTTCGACCCGCAGATTTCAAAGTGTTTAAATAAATAATTACCAAGATGCATTTTTTGTTTTTATTATATTTAAAACGCCGACCGAAAGAGCTCCGATAGACTAGTGGCTAGAGTGTTGGGCTTCCAAGCGAGTGGCCCTATGTTCCAGTCCCGGCCGTTACGAATGTCTTCAATGTATATATTTCTTTTCTAATTTGAAAATTCTTTTTTTTTCAATTTCTTTCTTTTGCAAATATCGATTATTTATGTACGGAAGAAAATTCTGAGTCAGTTTAATTATTCGACCTGTAGATTTCAAAGATTTTAGATCAATAATTACCAAGGTGCATTTTTTGTTTTTATTTTAATTAAGACACCGACCAACGGAGATCCGATAGTCTATTGGCGAGAGCGTTGGGCTTCCATGTGTGTGGCCCTGGGTTCGAATCCCAGCCGAAAACGAAATCTTAAATGCAAATATTTTTTTAAAATTTGATAATTCTTTTTTTTTATTTTTTCCTTTTGCGAAGTCAGTCAGTCAGTCCGACAGTCAATCAGTCAGTCTCGGTCAGGCAGTCAGTCAGTCAGTCTCAGTCAGTCTCAGTCAGTCATTCAGCCAGTGAGTCAAGCAGTCAATCATTTAGTCTCAGTCTGTCAGTCATTCAGTCAGTCAGTCAGTCAGTCAGTCAGGCAGTCAGTCAGTCAGTCAGCCTTATTCAGTCAGTCTGTCAGTCAGTCAGTCGGTCAGTCCTGGTCAGTCCTGGTCAGTCCTGTCCAGTCAGTCAGTCAGTCAAGCAGTCAGTCAGTCAGTCAGTCAGTCAGTCAAGTCCAGTCTCAGTCAGTGAGGCAGTCAGTCAGTCAGTCTCGGTCAGTCAGTGAGTCAGTCAGTCAGTCAGTATCAGTCAGTCAGTTAGTATCAGTCAGTCAGTCAGTATCAGTCAGTCAGTCAGTCAGTCCAGTCCAGTCTCAGTCAGTCAGGCAGTCAGTCAGTCAGTCTCGGTCAGTCAGTCAGTCGGGCAGTCAGTCAGTCAGTCAGCCTCATTCAGTCAGTCTGTCAGTCAGTCAGTCGGTCAGTCCTGTCCAGTCAGTTCAGTCAGTCAGTTAGTCAGTCAAGCAATCAGTCAGTCAGTCATTTAGTCTTTCAGTCAGTCAGTCAAACTGTCAGTCAGTCAGTCTCAGTCAGTATCAGTCAGTCAGTCAGTATCAGTCTGTCAGTCAGGCAGTAAGATTCTGATCGACAGAACTCCGATAGCCTAATGGCTAGACCGTTGGTCTTCCAAGCGAGTGGCCGGGGTTCGAGTCCCAGCCTGAACGAATATCTTCAATGTATATATTTCTTTTAAAATTTGAAAATTCTTTTTTTTTTCAATTTCTTTCTTTTGCAAATATTGATTATTTATGTAGCGAAGAAAATTCTGAGTCAGTTTAATTTTTCTACCCGCAGATTTCAAAGTGTTTAAATAAAGAATTACCAATATGCATTTTTTGTTTTTATTACATTTAAAACTCCGACCGACAGAGCTCCGATAGACGATTTGGGGGGGGGCTAGAGTGTTGGGCTTTCAAGCGAGTGGCCCTGGGTTTGAGTCCCAGCCTGAACGGAAATTTTCAATGCATGTTTTTGGTTTCTAATTTGAAAATTCTTCTTCTTTTTTTTTTCATTTTTCTCTTTTGCGAGCATTGATTATTTATGTAGGGAGAAAAATTCTGAGTCAGTTTAATTATTCGACCTGTAAATTTCAAAGTGTTTGAATCAATAATTACCAAGATGCATTTTTTGTTTTTATTATATTTAAGACTTCGACCCACAGAGCTCCGATAGCCTAATGGCTAGACCGTTGGGCTTCCAAGCGCGTGGTACTGGGTTCGAGTCCCGGCCGGAACGAATGTCTTCAATGTATATATTTCCTTTCTAATTTGAAAATTCTTTTTTTTTTCAATTTCTTTCTTTTGAAAATATCGATTATTTATGTGCGGAAGAAAATTCTGAGTCTGTTTAATTATTCGACCTGTAGATTTCAAAGATTTTAGATCAATAATTACCAAGGTGCATTTTTTGTTTTTATTATAATTAAGACACCGACCAACAGAGATCCGATAGTCTATTGGCGAGAGCGTTGGGCTTCCATGTGTGTGGCCCTGGGTTCGAATCCCAGCCGAAAATGAAATCTTAAATGCAAATGTTTTTTTAAAATTTGATAATTCTGTTTTTTTTTTATTTTTTCCTTTTGCGAAGTCAGTCAGTCAGTCCGACAGTCAATCAGTCAGTCCCGGTTGGGCAGTCAGTCAGTCAGTCTCAGTCAGTCAGTAAGTCATTCAGTCAGTCAGTCAAGCAGTCAATCATTTAGTCTCAGTCTGTCAGTCCTTCAGTCAGTCAGTCAGTCAGGCAGTCAGTCAGCCTTATTCAGTCAGTTTGTCAGTCAGTCAGTCGGTCAGTCCTGTCCAGTCAGTTAGTCAGTCAAGCAGTCAGTCAGGCAGTCGAGCAGTCAATCAGTGAGTCTCAGTCAGTCATTTAGTCATTCAGTCAGTCAGTCAGTCAGTCCAGTCCAGTCTCAGTCAGTCAGTCAGTCAAGTCCAGTCTCAGTCAGTGAGGCAGTCAGTCGGTCAGTCTCGGTCAGTCAGTGAGTCAGTCAGTCAGTCAGTATCAGTCAGTCAGTTAGTATCAGTCAGTCAGTCAGTATCAGTCAGTCAGTCAGTCAGTCCAGTCCAGTCTCAGTCAGTCAGGCAGTCAGTCAGGCAGTCTCGGTCAGTCAGTCAGTCAGGCAGTCAGTCGGTCAGTCCTGTCCAGTCAGTTCAGTCAGTCAGTTAGTCAGTCAAGCAATAAGTCAGTCAGTCAGTTAGTCATTCAGTCAGTCAGTTAAACTGTCAGTCAGTCAGTCTCAGTCAGTCAGTCAAACTGTCAGTCAGTCAGTCTCAGTCAGTCAGGCAGTCAGTCAGTCAGTCAGTCAGTCAGTCAGTCAGTCCAATCCAGTCTCAGTCAGTCAGGCAGTCAGTCAGGCAGTAAGATTCTGACCGACAGAACTCCGATAGCCTAATGGCTAGACCTTTGGTCTTCCAAGCGAGTGGCCGGGGTTCGAGTCCCAGCCTGAACGAATATCTTCAATGTATATATTTCTTTTAAAATTTGAAAATTCTTTTTTTTTTCAATTTCTTTCTTTTGCAAATATTGATTATTTATGTAGCGAAGAAAATTCTGAGTCAGTTTAATTTTTCTACCCGCAGATTTCAAAGTGTTTAAATAAAGAATTACCAATATGCATTTTTTGTTTTTATTACATTTAAAACTCCGACCGACAGAGCTCCGATAGACGATTTGGGGGGGGGCTAGAGTGTTGGGCTTTCAAGCGAGTGGCCCTGGGTTTGAGTCCCAGCCTGAACGGAAATTTTCAATGCATGTTTTTGGTTTCTAATTTGAAAATTCTTCTTCTTTTTTTTTTCATTTTTCTCTTTTGCGAGCATTGATTATTTATGTAGGGAGAAAAATTCTGAGTCAGTTTAATTATTCGACCTGTAAATTTCAAAGTGTTTGAATCAATAATTACCAAGATGCATTTTTTGTTTTTATTATATTTAAGACTTCGACCCACAGAGCTCCGATAGCCTAATGGCTAGACCGTTGGGCTTCCAAGCGCGTGGTACTGGGTTCGAGTCCCGGCCGGAACGAATGTCTTCAATGTATATATTTCCTTTCTAATTTGAAAATTCTTTTTTTTTTCAATTTCTTTCTTTTGAAAATATCGATTATTTATGTGCGGAAGAAAATTCTGAGTCTGTTTAATTATTCGACCTGTAGATTTCAAAGATTTTAGATCAATAATTACCAAGGTGCATTTTTTGTTTTTATTATAATTAAGACACCGACCAACAGAGATCCGATAGTCTATTGGCGAGAGCGTTGGGCTTCCATGTGTGTGGCCCTGGGTTCGAATCCCAGCCGAAAATGAAATCTTAAATGCAAATGTTTTTTTAAAATTTGATAATTCTGTTTTTTTTTTTATTTTTTCCTTTTGCGAAGTCAGTCAGTCAGTCCGACAGTCAATCAGTCAGTCCCGGTTGGGCAGTCAGTCAGTCAGTCTCAGTCAGTCAGTAAGTCATTCAGTCAGTCAGTCAAGCAGTCAATCATTTAGTCTCAGTCTGTCAGTCCTTCAGTCAGTCAGTCAGTCAGGCAGTCAGTCAGCCTTATTCAGTCAGTTTGTCAGTCAGTCAGTCGGTCAGTCCTGTCCAGTCAGTTAGTCAGTCAAGCAGTCAGTCAGGCAGTCGAGCAGTCAATCAGTGAGTCTCAGTCAGTCATTTAGTCATTCAGTCAGTCAGTCAGTCAGTCCAGTCCAGTCTCAGTCAGTCAGTCAGTCAAGTCCAGTCTCAGTCAGTGAGGCAGTCAGTCGGTCAGTCTCGGTCAGTCAGTGAGTCAGTCAGTCAGTCAGTATCAGTCAGTCAGTTAGTATCAGTCAGTCAGTCAGTATCAGTCAGTCAGTCAGTCAGTCCAGTCCAGTCTCAGTCAGTCAGGCAGTCAGTCAGGCAGTCTCGGTCAGTCAGTCAGTCAGGCAGTCAGTCGGTCAGTCCTGTCCAGTCAGTTCAGTCAGTCAGTTCAGTCAGTCAGTTAGTCAGTCAAGCAATAAGTCAGTCAGTCAGTTAGTCATTCAGTCAGTCAGTTAAACTGTCAGTCAGTCAGTCTCAGTCAGTCAGTCAAACTGTCAGTCAGTCAGTCTCAGTCAGTCAGGCAGTCAGTCAGTCAGTCAGTCAGTCAGTCAGTCAGTCCAATCCAGTCTCAGTCAGTCAGGCAGTCAGTCAGGCAGTAAGATTCTGACCGACAGAACTCCGATAGCCTAATGGCTAGACCTTTGGTCTTCCAAGCGAGTGGCCGGGGTTCGAGTCCCAGCCGGAACGAATGTCTTCAATGTATATATTTCTTTTCTAATTTGAAAATTCTTTTTTTTTTCAATTTCTTTCTTTTGAAAATATCGATTATTTATGTACGGAAGAAAATTCTGAGTCAATTTAATTATTCGACCTGAAAATTTCAAAGATTTTAGATCAATAATTACCAAGGTGCATTTTTTGTTTTTATTATAATTAAGACACCGACCAACAGAGATCAGATAGTCTATAGCCGAAAGCGTTGGGCTTCCATGTGTGTGGCCCTGGGTTCGAATCCCAGCCGAAAACGAAATCTTAAATGAAAATATTTTTTTGAAATTTGATAATTCTTTTTTTTTTCCTTTTGCGAAGTCAGTCAGTTAGTCCGACAGTCAATCAGTCAGTCTCGGTCAGGCAGCCAGTCAGTCAGTCTCAGTCAGTCAGTTAGTCATTCAGCCAGTCAGTCAAGCAGTCAATCATTTAGTCTCAGTCTGTCAGTCATTCAGTCAGTCAGTAAGTCAGTCAGTCAGGCAGTCAGTCAGCCTAATTCAGTCAGTGTGTCAGTCCTGTCCAGTCAGTTTGTCAGTCAAGCAGTCAGTCAGGCAGTCAAGCAGTCAGTCAATGAGTCTCAGTCAGTCATTTAGTCATTCAGTCGGTCAGTGAAATAGTCAGTCAGTCAGTCAAGCAGTCAGTCAGTCATTCTCAGTCAGTCAGTCAGTCAGTCAGTCAGTCAGTCCAGTCCAGTCTCAGTCAGTCAGTCAGTTAGTCTCGGTCAGTAAGTGAGTCAGTCAGTCAGTTAGTATCAGTCAGTCAGTCAGTATCAGTCAGTCAGTCAGTCAGTCCAGTCCAATCTCAGTCAGTCAGGCAGTCAGTCAGTCAGTCTCGGTCAGTCACTCAGTCAGGCAGTCAGTCAGTCAATCAGCCTCATTCAGTCAGTCTGTCAGTCAGTCAGTCGGTCAGTCCTGTCCAGTCAGTTCAGTCTGTCAGTTAGTCAGTCAAGCAGTCAGTCAGTCAGTCAGTTAGTCATTCAGTCAGTTAGTCAAACTGTCAGTCAGTCAGTCTCAGTCAGTCAGTCAGTCCAATCCAGTCTCAGTCAGTCAGGCAGTCAGTCAGTCAGTCTCGGTCAGTCAGTGAGTCAGTCTGTCAGTCAGGCAGTAAGATTCCGACCGACAGAACTCCGATAGCCTAAAGGCTAGACCGTTGGTCTTCCAAGCGAGTGCCCTGGGTTCGAGTCCCAGTCGGAACGAATATCTTCAATGTATATATTTCTTTTCTAATTTGAAAATTCTTTTTTTTTTTCAATTTCTTTCTTTTGCAAATATCGATTATTTATGTACGGAAGAAAATTCTGAGCCAGTTTAATTTTTCGACCCGCAGATTTCAAAGTGTTTAAATAAATAATTACCAAGATGCATTTTTTGTTTTTATTATATTTAAAACGCCGACCGAAAGAGCTCCGATAGACTAATGGCTAGAGTGTTGGGCTTCCAAGCGAGTGGCCCTGGGTTCCAGTCCCGGCCGTTACGAATGTCTTCAATGTATATATTTCTTTTCTAATTTGAAAATTCTTTTTTTTTTCAATTTCTTTCTTTTGCAAATATCGATTATTTATGTACGGCAGAAAATTCTGAGTCAGTTTAATTATTCGACCTGTAGATTTCAAAGATTTTAGATCAATAATTACCAAGGTGCATTTTTTGTTTTTATTTTAATTAAGACACCGACCAACGGAGATCCGATAGTCTATTGGCGAGAGCGTTGGGCTTCCATGTGTGTGGCCCTGGGTTCGAATCCCAGCCGAAAACGAAATCTTGAATGCAAATAATTTTTTAAAATTTGATAATTCTTTTTTTTTATTTTTTCCTTTTGCGAAGTCAGTCAGTCAGTCCGACAGTCAATCAGTCAGTCTCGGTCAGGCAGTCAGTCAGTCAGTCTCAGTCAGTCAGTTAGTCATTCAGCCAGTGAGTCAAGCAGTCAATCATTTAGTCTCAGTCTGTCAGTCATTCAGTCAGTCAGTCAGTCAGTCAGTCAGGCAGTCAGTCAGTCAGTCAGCCTTATTCAGTCAGTCTGTCAGTCAGTCAGTCGGTCAGTCCTGGTCAGTCCTGTCCAGTCAGTCAGTCAGTCAAGCAGTCAGTCAGCCTCAGTCAGTCCGTCAGTCAGTCAGTCAGCCTCAGTCAGTCCGTCAGTCAAGTCCAGTCTCAGTCAGTGAGGCAGTCAGTCAGTCAGTCTCGGTCAGTCAGTGAGTCAGTCAGTCAGTCAGTATCAGTCAGTCAGTCAGTCAAGTCCAGTCTCAGTCAGTGAGGCAGTCAGTCCAGTCCAGTCTCAGTCAGTCAGGCAGTCAGTCAGTCAGTCTCGGTCAGTCAGTCAGTCGGGCAGTCAGTCAGTCAGTCAGCCTCATTCAGTCAGTCTGTCAGTCAGTCAGTCGGTCAGTCCTGTCCAGTCAGTTCAGTCAGTCAGTTAGTCAGTCAAGCAATCAGTCAGTCAGTCATTTAGTCATTTAGTCAGTCAGTCAAACTGTCAATCAGTCATCCTCAGTCAGTCAGTCAGTCAGTCAGTCAGTCCAATCCAGTCTCAGTCAGTCAGTATCAGTCAGTCAGTCAGTATCAGTCTGTCAGTCAGGCAGTAAGATTCTGATCGACAGAACTCCGATAGCCTAATGGCTAGACCGTTGGTCTTCCAAGCGAGTGGCCTGGGTTCGAGTCCCAGCCGGAACGAATATCTTCAATGTATATATTTCTTTTCTAATTTGAATATTTTTTTTTTCAATTTCTTTCTTTTGCAAATATCGATTATTTATGTCCGGAAGAAAATTCTGAGTCAGTTTAATTATTCGACCTGTAGATTTCAAAGATTTTAGATCAATAATTAACAAGGTGCATTTTTTGTTTTTATTATAATTAAGACACTGACCAACAGAGATCATATAGTCTATTGGCGAGAGCGTTGAGCTTCCAAGCGCGTGGTACTTGGTTCGAGTCCCGGCCGGAACGAATGTCTTCAATGTATATATTTCTTTTCTAATTTGAAAATTCTTTTTTTTTTTCAATTTCTTTCTTTGAAAATATCTATTATTTATGTGCGGAAGAAAATTCTGAGTCAGTTTAATTATTCGACCTGTAGATTTCAAAGATTTTAGATCAATAATTACCAAGGTGCATTTTTTGTTTTTATTATAATTAAGCTCTTACCAGCAGAGATCCGATAGTTTATTGGCGAGAGCGTTGGGCTTCCATGAGAGTGGCCCTGGGTTCGAATTCCTGCCGGAAAGAAATCCTTAAATGATATATTTTTTCTAATTTGATAATTTTTTTTTATTTTTCCCTTTTGTGAAGTCAGTCAGGCAGTCAGTCAGTCAGTCTCGGTCAGTAAGTGAATCAGTCAGTCAGTCAGTATCAGTCAGTCAGTCAGTCAGTATCAGTTTGTCAGTCAGGCAGTAAGATTCCGACCGACAGAACTCCGATAGGTTAATGGCTAGACCGTTGGTCTTCCAAGCGAGTGGCCTGGGTTCGAGTCCCAGCCGGAACGAATATCTTATTATTAACGATATATATTTCTTTTCTAATTTGAAAATTCTTTTTTTTTTCAATTTCTTTCTTTTGCAAATATCGATTATTTATGTACGGAAGAAAATTCTGAGCCAGTTTAATTATTCGACCTGTAGATTTCAAAGATTTTAGATCATTAATTACCAAGGTGCATTTTTTGTTTTTATTATAATTAAGACACCGACCAACAGAGATCCGATTGTCTATTGGCGTGAGCGTTGGGCTTCCATGTGTGTGGCCCTGGGTGCGTATCCCAGCCGAAAATGAAATCTTAAACGCAAATGTTTTTTTAAAATTTGATAATTCTTTTTTTTTTTCCTTTTGCAAAGTCAGTCAGTCATTCCGACAGTCAATCAGTCAGTCTCGGTCAGGCAGTCATTCAGTCAGTCTCAGTCAGTCAGTTAGTCATTCAGCCAGTCAGTCAAGCAGTCAATCATTTAGTCTCAGTCTGTCAGTCATTCAGTCAGTCAGTCAGTCAGTCAGCCTTATTTAGTCAGTCTGTCAGTCAGTCGGTCATTCCTGTCCAGTCAGTTAGTCAGTCAGTCAGTCAAGCAGTCAGTCAGTGAGTCTCAGTCAGTCATTTAGTCAGTCAGTGAGTCAGTGAAATAGTCAGTCAGTCAAGCAGTCAGTCAGTCAGTCTCAGTCAGTCAGCCTCATTCAGTCAGTCAGTCAGTCCAGTCCAGTCTCAGTCAGTCAGGCAGTCAGTCAGTCAAGCAGTCAATCATTTAGTCTCAGTCTGTCAGTCATTCAGTCAGTCAGTCAGGCAGTCAGTCAGTCAAGCAGTCAATCATTTAGTCTCAGTCTGTCAGTCATTCAGATAGTCAGTCAGTCAGTCAGTCAGTCAGTCAGCCTTATTCAGTCAGTCTGTCCGTCAGTCAGTCGGTCAGTCCTGTCCAGTCAATTAGTCAGTCAATCAGTCAGTCAAGTAGTCAGTCAGGCAGTCAAGCAGTCAGTCAGTGAGTCTCAGTCAGTCATTTAGTCATTCAGTCAGTCAGTGAAATAGTCAGTCTGTCAGTCAAGCAGTCAGTCAGTCAGTCTCAGTCAGCCAGTCAGTCAGTCAGTCACTCCAGTACAGTCTCAGTCAGTCAGGCAGTCAGTCAGTCAGTCTCGGTCAGTCAGTATCAGTCAGTCAGTCAGTATCAGTCTGTTAGTCAGGCAGTAAGATTCCGACCGACAGAACTCCGATAGCCTAATGGCTAGAACGTTGGTCTTACAAGCGAGTGGCCTGGGTTCGAGTCCCAGCCGGAACGAATATCTTCAATGTATATATTTCTTTTCTAATTTGAAAATTCTTTTTTTTTTCAATTTTTTTCTTTTGCAAATATTGATTATTTATGTAGGGAAGAAAATTCTGAGCCAGTTTAGTTTTTCGACCCACAGATTTCAAAGTGTTTAAATAAATAATTACCAAGATGCATTTTTTGTTTTTATTATATTTAAGACTTCAACCGACAGAGCTCCGATAGCCTAATGGCTAGCCCTTTGGGCTTCCAAGCGTGTGGTGCTGGGTTCCAGTCCCGGCAGGAACGAATGTCTTCAATGTATATATTTCTTTTCTAATTTGAAAATTCTTTTTTTTTTCAATTTCTTTCTTTTGAAAATATTGATTATTTATGTGCGGAAGAAAATTCGGAGTCAGTTTAATTATTCGACCTGTAGATTTCAAAGATTTTAGATCAATAATTACGAAGGTGCATTTTTGTTTTTATTATAATTAAGACTCCGACCAGCAGAGATCCGATAGTTTATTGGAGAGAGCGTTGGGCTTCCATGCGAGTGGCCCTGGGTTCGAATCCCAGCCGGAAAGAAATCCTTAAATGACATATTTTTTCTAATTTAATAATTTTTTTTTTATTTTCCCTTTTGTGAAGTCAGTCAGTCAGTCCGACAGTCAATTAGTCAGTCTCGGTCAGTCAGTCAGTCTGTCAGTCGGTCAGTCCAGTCCAGTCAGTCACTCAGTCAGTTAGGCAGTCAGTCGGTCAGTCTCAGTCAGTCAGTTAGTCATTCAGTCAGTCAGTCAAGTAGTCAGTCAGTCAGTCAGTTAGTCATTCAGTCAGTCAGTCAAGTAGTCAGTCAGTCAGTCAGTCAGTCAGCCTCATTCAGTCAGTCTGTCAGTCAGTCAGTCGGTCAGTCCTGTCCAGTCAGTCAGTTAGTCAGTCAAGCAGTCAGTCAGTCAAACAGTCAGTCAGTCAGTCAGTCAGTCAGTATCAGTCAGTCAGTCAGTATCAGTCAGTCAGTCGGTCTGTCAGTCAGGCAGTTTCAGTCAGGCAGTAAGACTCCGACCAACGGAACTCCGATAGCCTAATGAATAGACCGTTGGTCTTCCAAGCAAATGGCCTGGGTTCGAGTCCCAGCCGGAACGAATATCTTCAATGTATATATTTCTTTTCTAATTTGAAAATTCTTTTTTTTTTTCAATTTCTTTCTTTTGCAAATATCGATTATTTATGTCCGGAAGAAAATTCTGAGTCAGTTTAATTATTCGACCTGTAGATTTCAAAGATTTTAGATCAATAATTACCAAGGTGCATTTTTTGTTTTTATTATAATTAAGACACCGACCAACAGAGATCAGATAGTCTATTGGCGGGAGCGTTGGGCTTCCATGTGTGTGGCCCTTGGTTCGAATCCCAGCCGAAAACGAAATTGTAAATGCAAATATTTTTTTAAAATTTGATAATTCTTTTTATTTTTATTTTTTCCTTTTGCGAAGTCAGTCAGTCAGTCTGACAGTCAATCAGTCAGTCTCGGTCAGGCAGTCAGTCAGTCAGTCTCTGTCAGTCAGTTAGTCATTCAGCCAGTCAGTCAAGCAGTCAATCATTTCGCCTCAGTCAGTCAAGCAGTCAATCATTTAGCCTCAGTCTGTCAGTCATTCAGTCAGTCAGTCAGGCAGTCAGTCAGTCAGGCAGTCAGTCAGTCAGTCAGCCTTATTCAGTCAGTCTGTCAGTCAGTCAGTCGTTCAGTCCTGTCCAGTCAGTTAGTCAGTCAAGCAGTCAGTCAGTGAGTCTCAGTCAGTCAGTTTGTCATTCAGTCAGTCAGTGAAATAGTCAGTCAGTCAGTCAAGCAGTCAGTCAGTCAGTCTCAGTCAGTCAGTCAGTCAGTCTAGACCAGTCTCAGTCAGTCAGGCAGTCAGTCAGTCAGTCTCGGTCAGTCAGTGAATCAGTCAGTCAGTATCAGTCAGTATCAGTTTGTCAGTCAGGCAGTAAGATTCCGATCGACAGAACTCCGATAGGTTCATGGCTAGACCGTTGGTCTTCCAAGCGAGTGGCCTGGGTTCGAGTCCCAGCCGGAACGAATATCTTCAATGTATATATTTCTTTTCTAATTTGAAAATTCTTTTTTTTTTTCAATTTCTTTCTTTTGCAAATATCGATTATTTATGTACGGAGGAAAATTCTGAGTCAGTTTAATTATTCGACCTGTAGATTTCAAAGATTTTAGATCAATAATTACCAAGGTGCATTTTTTGTTTTTATTATAATTAAGACACTGACCAACAGAGATCATATAGTCTATTGGCGAGAGCGTTGGGCTTCCAAGCGCGTGGTACTTGGTTCGAGTCCCGGCCGGAACGAATGTCTTCAATGTATATATTTCTCTTATAATTTGAAAATTCTTTTTTTTTTTTTTCAATTTCTTTCTTTGAAAATATCGATTATTTATGTGCGGAAGAAAATTCTGAGTCAGTTTAATTATTCGACCTGTAGATTTCAAAGATTTTAGATCAATAATTACCAAGGTGCATTTTTTGTTTTTATTATAATTAAGACTCTTACCAGCAGAGATCCGATAGTTTATTGGCGAGAGCGTTGGGCTTCCATGCGAGTGGCCCTGGGTTCGAATCCCAGCCGGAAATAAATCCTT
Organism: Uloborus diversus; assembly: GCF_026930045.1. Classification (NCBI taxonomy): domain Eukaryota; kingdom Metazoa; phylum Arthropoda; class Arachnida; order Araneae; family Uloboridae; genus Uloborus; species Uloborus diversus. The sequence goes on along the minus strand of NW_026558581.1, from coordinate 15,620 downwards.
AAATGATATATTTTTTCTAATCTGATAATTTTTTTTATTTTTCCCTTTTGTGAAGTCAGTCAGTCAGTCTCAGTCAGTCAGTCAGTCAGTCAGTCAGTCCAGTCCAGTCTCAGTCAGTCAGGCAGTACGTCAGTCAGTCTCGGTCAGTCAGTGAATCAGTCAGTCAGTCAGTCAGTATCAGTCAGTCAGTCAGTCAGTATCAGTCAGTCAGTCAGTATCAGTCAGTCAGTCAGTATCAGTTTGTCAGTCAGTCTCGGTCAGTCAGTGAATCAGTCAGTCAGTCAGTCAGTATCAGTCAGTCAGTCAGTCAGTATCAGTCAGTCAGTCAGTATCAGTTTGTCAGTCAGGCAGTAAGATTCCGACCGACAGAACTCCGATAGGTTAATGGCTAGACCGTTGGTCTTCCAAGCGAGTGGCCTGGGTTCGAGTCCCAGCCGGAACGAATATCTTCAATGTATATATTTCTTTTCTAATTTGAAAATTCTTTTTTTTTTTCAATTTCTTTCTTTTGCAAATATTGATTATTTATGTAGGGAAAAAAATTCTGAGATAGTTTAATTTTTCGACCCGCAGATTTCAAAGTGTTTAAATAAATAATTACCAAGATGCATTTTTTTGTTTTTATTATATTTAAGACGTCAATCGACAGAGCTCCGATAGCCTAATGGCTAGCCCGTTGGGCTTCCAAGCGCGTGGTGCTGGGTTCCAGTTCCGGCCGGAACGAAAGTCTTCAATGTATATATTTCTTTTCTAATTTGAAAATTCTTTTTTTTTTTCAATTTCTTTCTTTTGCAAATATCGATTATTTATGTACGGAAGAAAATTCTGAGTCAGTTTAATTATTCGACCTGTAGATTTCAAAGATTTTAGATCATTAATTACCAAGGTGCATTTTTTGTTTTTATTATAGATAAGACACCGACCAACAGAGATCAGATAGTCTATTGGCGGGAGCGTTGGGCTTCCATGTGTGTGGCCCTGGGTTCGAATCCCAGCCGAAAACGAAATCGTAAATGCATATATTTTTTCAAAATTTGATAATTCTTTTTTTTTTTATTTTTTCCTTTTGCGAAGTCAGTCAGTCAGTCAGTCAGTCAGTCAGTCAGTCAGCCTTATTCAGTCAGTCTGTCCTTCAGTCAGTCGGTCAGTCCTGTCCAGTCAGTTAGTCAGTCAAGCAGTCAGTCAGGCAGTCAAGCAGTCAGTCAGTGAGTCTCAGTCAGTCATTTAGTCATTCAGTCAGTCAGTGAAATAGTCAGTCTGTCAGTCAAGCAGTCAGTCAGTCAGTCTCAGTCAGTCAGTCATTCAGTCAGTCAGTCAGTCAGGCAGTCAGTTAGTCAGTCAGCCTCATTCAGTCAGGCTGTCAGTCAGTCAGTCGGTCAGTCCCGTCCAGTCAGTTCTGTCAGTCAGTTAGTCAGTCAAGCAGTCAGTCAGTCAGTCAGTTAGTCATTCAGTCAGTCAGTCAAACTGTCAGTCTGTCCGTCAAACTGTCAGTCAGTCAGTCAAACTTTCAGTCAGTCAGTCTCAGTCAGCCAGTCAGTCCAGTCCAGTCCAGTCTCAGTCAGTCAGGCAGTCAGTCAGTTTGTCTCGGTCAGTCAGTATCAGTCTGTCAGTCAGGCAGTAAGATTCCCACCGATAGAACTCCGATAGCCTAATGGCTAGACCGTTGGTATTACAAGCGAGTGGCCTGGGTTCGAGTCCCAGCCGGAACGAATATCTTCAATGTATATATTTCTTTTCTAATTTGAAAATTCTTTTTTTTTTTCAATTTTTTTCTTTTGAAAATATCGATTATTTATGTGCGGAAGAAAATTCTGAGTCAGTTTAATTATTCGACCTGCAGATTTCAAAGATTTTAGATCAATAATTACCAAGGTGCATTTTTTGTTTTTATTATAATTAAGACACTGACCAACAGAGATCATATAGTCTATTGGCGAGAGCGTTGGGCTTCCAAGCGCGTGGTACTGGGTTCGAGTCCCGGCCGGAACGAATGTCTTCAATGTATATATTTCTTTTATAATTTGAAAATTCTTTTTTTTTCAATTTCTTTCTTTTAAAAATATCGATTATGTATGTGCGGAAGAAAATTCTGAGTCAGTTTAATTATTCGACCTGCAGATTTCAAAGATTTTAGATCAATAATTACCAAGGTGCATTTTTTGTTTTTATTATAATTAAGACTCCGACCAGCAGAGATCCGATAGTTTATTGGCGAGAGCGTTGGGCTTCCATGCGAGTGGCCCTGGGTTCGAATCCCAGCCGGTAAGAAATCCTTAAATGATATATTTTTTCTAATTTGATAATTTTTTTTTATTTTTCCCTTTTGTGAAGTCAGTCAGTCAGTCAGACTGTCAATTAGTCAGTCTCGGTCAGTCAGTCAGTCTGTCAGTCAGTCAGTCTGTCAGTCAGTCAGTCCAGTCCAGTCAGTCAGTCAAGCAGTCAGTCAGTCAGTCACTCAAGCAGTCAGTCAGTCAATTAGTCATTCAGTCAGTTAGTCATTCAGTCAGTTAGTCATTCAGTCAGTTAGTCAAGCAGTCAGTCATTCAGTCTCAGTCAGTCAGTCAGTCAGTCCAGTCAGTCAGTCACTCAATCAGTTAGGCAGTCAGTCAGTCAGTCTCATTCAGTCAGTTAGTCATTCACTCAGTCAGTGAAGTAGTCAGTCAGTCAGTCAGTCAGCCTCATTCAGTCAGTCTGTCAGTCAGTCAGTCGGTCAGTCCTGTCCAGTCAGTCAGTTAGTCAGTCAAGCAGTCAGTCAGGCAGTCAAACATTCAGTCAGTCAGTCAAACAGTCAGTCAGTCAGTCAGTCCAGTCCAGTTTCAGTCAGTCAGGCAGGCAGTCAGTCAGTCTCGGTCAGTCAGTGAGTCACTCAGTCAGTATCAGTCAGTCAGTCAGTATCAGTCAGTCAGTCAGGCAGTCTCAGTCAGGCAGTAAGACTCCGACAAACGGAACTCCGATAGCCAAATGGCTAGACCGTTGGTCTTCCAAGCAAATGGCCTGGGTTCGAGTCCCAGGCGGAACGAATATCTTCAATGTATATATTTCTTTTCTAATTTGAAAATTCTTTTTTTTTTTCAATTTCTTTCTTTTGCAAATATCGATTATTTATGTCCGGAAGAAAATTCTGAGTCAGTTTAATTATTCGACCTGTAGATTTCAAAGATTTTAGATCAATAATTACCAAGGTGCATTTTTTGTTTTTATTATAATTAAGACACCCACCAACAGAGATCCGATAGTCTATTGGCGAGAGCGTTTGGCTTCCATGTGTGTGGCCCTGGGTTCGAATCCCAGCCGAAAACGAAATCTTAAATGTAAATATTTTTTTAAATTTGATAATTCATTCATTCAATTTTCTTTTATTTTTTCTTTTTGCGAAGTCAGTCAGTCAGTCCGACAGTCAATCAGTCAGTCTCGGTCAGGCAGTCAGTCAGTCTCAGTCAGTCAGTTAGTCATTCAGCCAGTCAGTCAAGCAGTCAATCATTTAGCCTCAGCCTCTCAGTCATTCAGTCAGTCAGTCAGTCAGGCAAACAGTCAGTCAGTCAGCCTTATTCAGTCAGTCAGTCCTGTCCAGTCAGTTAGTCAGTCAAGCAGTCAGTCAGGCAGTCGAGCCGTCAATCAGTGAGTCTCAGTCAGTCATTTAGTCATTCAGTCAGTCAGTGAAATAGTCAGTCAGTCAGTCAAGCAATCAGTCAGGCAGTCTCAATCAGTCAGTCAGTCAGTCAGTCAGTCCAGTCCAGTCTCAGTCAGCCAGTCAGTCAAGTCCAGTCTCAGTCAGTGAGGCAGTCAGTCAGTCAGTCTCGGTCAGTCAGTGAGTCAGTCAGTCAGTCAGTCAGTCTCGGTCAGTCAGTGAGTCAGTCAGTCAGTCAGTATCAGTCAGTCAGTTAGTATCAGTCAGTCAGTCAGTATCAGTCAGTCAGTCAGTCAGTCAGCCTCATTCAGTCAGTCTGTCAGTCAGTCAGTCGGTCAGTCCAATCCAGTCTCAGTCAATCAGTCAGTATCAGTCTGTCAGTCAAGCAGTAAGATTCTGACCGACAGAACTCCGATAGCCTAATGGCTAGACCGTTGGTCTTCCAAGCGAGTGGCCGGGGTTCGAATCCCAGCCGGAACGAGTAGCTTCAATGTATATATTTCTTTTGTAATTTGAAAATTCTTTTTTTTTTCAATTTCTTTCTTTTGCAAATATTGATTATTTATTTAGGGAAGAAAATTCTGAGTCAGTTTAATTTTTCGACCCGCAGATTTCAAAGTGTTTAAATAAAGAATTACCAATATGCATTTTTTGTTTTTATTACATTTAAAACTCCGACCGACAGAGCTCCGATAGACTAATGGCTAGAGTGTTGGGCTTCCAAGCGAGTGGCTCTGGGTTCGAGTCCCGGCCGTTACGAATGTCTTTAATGTATATATTTCTTTTCTAATTTGAAAATTCTTTTTTTTTTCAATTTCTTTCTTTTGCAAATATCGATTATTTATGTACGGAAGAAAATTCTGAGTCAGTTTAATTATTCGACCTGTAGATTTCAAAGATTTTAGATCAATAATTACCAAGGTGCATTTTTTGTTCTTATTATAATTAAGACACCGACCAACAGAGATCCGATAGTCTATTGGCGAGAGCGTTGTGCTTCCATGTGTGTGGCCCTGGGTTCGGATCCCAGCCGAAAACGAAATCTTAAATGCAAATGTTTTTTTAAAATTTGATACTTCTTTTTTTTTTATTTTTTCCTTTTGCGAAGTCAGTCAATCAGTCCGACAGTCAATCAGTCAGTCCCGGTCAGGCAGTCAGTCAATCAGTCTCAGTCAGTCAGTTAGTCATTCAGCCAGTCAGTCAAGCAGTCAATCATTTAGTCCCAGTCTCTCAGTCATTCAGTCAGTCAGGCAAACAGTCAGTCAGTCAGCCTTATTTAGTCAGTCTGTCAGTCACTCAGTCGGTCAGTCCTGTCCAGTCAGTTAGTCAGTCAAGCAGTCAGTCAGGCAGTCGAGAAGTCAATCAGTGAGTCTCAGTCAGTCATTTAGTCATTCAGTCAGTCAGTGAAATAGTCAGTCAGTCAGTCAAGCAATCAGTCAGGCAGTCTCAGTCAGTCAGTCAGTCAGTCAGTCAGTCCAGTCCAGTCTCAGTCAGTCAATCAGTCAAGTCCAGTCTCAGTCAGTGAGGCAGTCAGTCAGTCAGTCTCGGTCAGTCAGTGAGTCAGTCATTCAGTCAGTCAGTCTCGGTCAGTCAGTGAGTCAGTCAGTCAGTCAGCCTCATTCAGTCAGTCTGTCAGACAGTCAGTCGGTCAGTCCTGTCCAGTCAGTTCAGTCAGTCAGTTAGTCAGTCAAGCAATCAGTCAGTCAGTCAGTTAGTCATTCAGTCAGTCAAACTGTCAGTCAGTCAGTCTCAGTCAGTCAGTCAGTCAGTCAGTCCAATCCAGTCTCAGTCAGTCAGTCAGTATCAGTCTGTCAGTCAGGCAGTAAGATTCTGACCGACAGAACTCCGATAGCCTAATGGCTAGACCGTTGGTCTTCCAAGCGAGTGGCCGGGGTTCGAGTCCCAGCCGGAACGAGTAGCTTCAATGTATATATTTCTTTTGTAATTTGAAAATTCTTTTTTTTTTTTTCAATTTCTTTCTTTTGCAAATATTGATTATTTATTTAGGGAAGAAAATTCTGAGTCAGTTTAATTTTTCGACCCACAGATTTCAAAGTGTTTAAATAAAGAATTACCAATATGCATTTTTTGTTTTTATTACATTTAAAACACCGACCGACAGAGCTCCGATAGACTAATGGCTTGAGTGTTGGGCTTCCAAGCGAGTGGCTCTGGGTTCGAGTCCCGGCCGTTACGAATGTCTTCAATGTATATATTTCTTTTCTAATTTGAAAATTCTTTTTTTTTTTCAATTTCTTTCTTTTGCAAATATCGATTATTTATGTAGGGAAAAAAATTCTGAGATAGTTTAATTTTTCGACCCGCAGATTTCAAAGTGTTTAAATAAATAATTACCAAGATGCATTTTTTTGTTTTTATTATATTTAAGACGTCAATCGACAGAGCTCCGATAGCCTAATGGCTAGCCCGTTGGGCTTCCAAGCGCGTGGTGCTGGGTTCCAGTTCCGGCCGGAACGAAAGTCTCCAATGTATATATTTCTTTTCTAATTTGAAAATTCTTTTTTTTTTCAATTTCTTTCTTTTGCAAATATCGATTATTTATGTACGGAAGAAAATTCTGAGTCAGTTTAATTATTCGACCTGTAGATTTCAAAGATTTTAGATCATTAATTACCAAGGTGCATTTTTTGTTTTTATTATAGATAAGACACCGACCAACAGAGATCAGATAGTCTATTGGCGGGAGCGTTGGGCTTCCATGTGTGTGGCCCTGGGTTCGAATCCCAGCCGAAAACGAAATCGTAAATGCATATATTTTTTCAAAATTTGATAATTCTTTTTTTTTTTATTTTTTCCTTTTGCGAAGTCAGTCAGTCAGTCTGACAGTCAATCAGTCAGACTTGGTCAGGCAGTCAGTCAGTCAGTCTCAGTCAGTCAGTTAGTCATTTAGCCAGTCAGTCAAGCAGTCAATCATTTAGTCTCAGTCTGTCAGTCATTCAGTCAGTCAGTCAGTCAGTCAGTCAGCCTTATTCAGTCAGTCTGTCCGTCAGTCAGTCGGTCAGTCCTGTCCAGTCAGTTAGTCAGTCAAGCAGTCAGTCAGGCAGTCAAGCAGTCAGTCAGTGAGTCTCAGTCAGTCATTTAGTCATTCAGTCAGTCAGTGAAATAGTCAGTCTGTCAGTCAAGCAGTCAGTCAGTCAGTCTCAGTCAGTCAGTCATTCAGTCAGTCAGTCAGTCAGGCAGTCAGTTAGTCAGTCAGCCTCATTCAGTCAGGCTGTCAGTCAGTCAGTCGGTCAGTCCCGTCCAGTCAGTTCTGTCAGTCAGTTAGTCAGTCAAGCAGTCAGTCAGTCAGTCAGTTAGTCATTCAGTCAGTCAGTCAAACTGTCAGTCTGTCAGTCAAACTGTCAGTCAGTCAGTCAAACTGTCAGTCAGTCAGTCTCAGTCAGCCAGTCAGTCCAGTCCAGTCTCAGTCAGTCAGGCAGTCAGTCAGTTAGTCTCGGTCAGTCAGTATCAGTCTGTCAGTCAGGCAGTAAGATTCCGACCGATAGAACTCCGATAGCCTAATGGCTAGACCGTTGGTATTACAAGCGAGTGGCCTGGGTTCGAGTCCCAGCCGGAACGAATATCTTCAACGTATATATTTCTTTTCTAATTTGAAAATTCTTTTTTTTTTTTCAATTTTTTTCTTTTGCAAATATCGATTATTTATGTGCGGAAGAAAATTCTGAGTCAGTTTAATTATTCGACCTGTAGATTTCAAAGATTTTAGATCAATAATTACCAAGGTGCATTTTTTGTTTTTATTATAATTAAGACACTGACCAACAGAGATCATATAGTCTATTGGCGAGAGCGTTGGGCTTCCAAGCGCGTGCTACTGGGTTCGAGTCCCGGCCGGAACGAATGTCTTCAATGTATATATTTCTTTTATAATTTGAAAATTCTTTTTTTTTCAATTTCTTTCTTTTAAAAATATCGATTATGTATGTGCGGAAGAAAATTCTGAGTCAGTTTAATTATTCGACCTGCAGATTTCAAAGATTTTAGATCAATAATTACCAAGGTGCATTTTTTGTTTTTATTATAATTAAGACTCCGACCAGCAGAGATCCGATAGTCTATTGGCGAGAGCGTTGGGCATCCATGCGAGTGGCCCTGGGTTCGAATCCCAGCCGGTAAGAAATCCTTAAATGATATATTTTTTCTAATTTGATAATTTTTTTTTATTTTTCCCTTTTGTGAAGTCAGTCAGTCAGTCAGACAGTCAATTAGTCAGTCTCGGTCAGTCAGTCAGTCTGTCAGTCAGTCAGTCTGTCAGTCAGTCAGTCCAGTCCAGTCAGTCAGTCAAGCAGTCAGTCAGTCAGTCACTCACGCAGTCAGTCAGTCAGTTAGTCATTCAGTCAGTTAGTCATTCAGTCAGTTAGTCATTCAGTCAGTTAGTCATTCAGTCAGTTAGTCAAGCAGTCAGTCATTCAGTCTCAGTCAGTCAGTCAGTCCAGTCAGTCAGTCACTCAATCAGTTAGGCAGTCAGTCAGTCAGTCTCATTCAGTCAGTTAGTCATTCACTCAGTCAGTGAAGTAGTCAGTCAGTCAGTCAGTCAGCCTCATTCAGTCAGTCTGTCAGTCAGTCAGTCGGTCAGTCCTGTCCAGTCAGTCAGTTAGTCAGTCAAGCAGTCAGTCAGGCAGTCAAACATTCAGTCAGTCAGTCAAACAGTCAGTCAGTCAGTCAGTCCAGTCCAGTTTCAGTCAGTCAGGCAGGCAGTCAGTCAGTCTCGGTCAGTCAGTGAGTCACTCAGTCAGTATCAGTCAGTCAGTCAGTATCAGTCAGTCAGTCAGGCAGTCTCAGTCAGGCAGTAAGACGCCGACAAACGGAACTCCGATAGCCAAATGGCTAGACCGTTGGTCTTCCAAGCAAATGGCCTGGGTTCGAGTCCCAGGCGGAACGAATATCTTCAATGTATATATTTCTTTTCTAATTTGAAAATTCTTTTTTTTTTTTCAATTTCTTTCTTTTGCAAATATCGATTATTTATGTCCGGAAGAAAATTCTGAGTCAGTTTAATTATTCGACCTGTAGATTTCAAAGATTTTAGATCAATAATTACCAAGGTGCATTTTTTGTTTTTATTATAATTAAGACACCCACCAACAGAGATCCGATAGTCTATTGGCGAGAGCGTTTGGCTTCCATGTGTGTGGCCCTGGGTTCGAATCCCAGCCGAAAACGAAATCTTAAATGTAAATATTTTTTTAAATTTGATAATTCATTCATTCAATTTTCTTTTATTTTTTCTTTTTGCGAAGTCAGTCAGTCAGTCCGACAGTCAATCAGTCAGTCTCGGTCAGGCAGTCAGTCAGTCTCAGTCAGTCAGTTAGTCATTCAGCCAGTCAGTCAAGCAGTCAATCATTTAGCCTCAGCCTCTCAGTCATTCAGTCAGTCAGTCAGTCAGGCAAACAGTCAGTCAGTCAGCCTTATTCAGTCAGTCAGTCAGTCGGTCAGTCCTGTCCAGTCAGTTAGTCAGTCAAGCAGTCAGTCAGGCAGTCGAGCAGTCAATCAGTGAGTCTCAGTCAGTCATTTAGTCATTCAGTCAGTCAGTGAAATAGTCAGTCAGTCAGTCAAGCAATCAGTCAGGCAGTCTCAATCAGTCAGTCAGTCAGTCAGTCAGTCCAGTCCAGTCTCAGTCAGCCAGTCAGTCAAGTCCAGTCTCAGTCAGTGAGGCAGTCAGTCAGTCAGTCTCGGTCAGTCAGTGAGTCAGTCAGTCAGTGAGTCAGTCAGTCAGTCAGTCAGTCTCGGTCAGTCAGTGAGTCAGTCAGTCAGTCAGTATCAGTCAGTCAGTTAGTATCAGTCAGTCAGTCAGTCAGTCAGTCAGCCTCATTCAGTCAGTCTGTCAGTCAGTCAGTCGGTCAGTCCTGTCCAGTCAGTTCAGTCAGTCAAGCAGTCAGTCAGGCAGTCGAGAAGTCAATCAGTGAGTCTCAGTCAGTCATTTAGTCATTCAGTCAGTCAGTGAAATAGTCAGTCAGTCAGTCAAGCAATCAGTCAGGCAGTCTCAGTCAGTCAGTCAGTCAGTCAGTCAGTCCAGTCCAGTCTCAGTCAGTCAGTCAGTCAAGTCCAGTCTCAGTCAGTGAGGCAGTCAGTCAGTCAGTCTCGGTCAGTCAGTGAGTCAGTCAGTCAGTCAGTCAGTCTCGGTCAGTCAGTGAGTCAGTCAGTCAGTCAGCCTCATTCAGTCAGTCTGTCAGACAGTCAGTCGGTCAGTCCTGTCCAGTCAGTTCAGTCAGTCAGTCAGTCAGTCCAATCCAGTCTCAGTCAGTCAGTCAGTCAGTCCAATCCAGTCTCAGTCAGTCAGTCAGTCAGGCAGTAAGATTCTGACCGACAGAACTCCGATAGCCTAATGGCTAGACCGTTGGTCTTCCAAGCGAGTGGCCGGGGTTCGAGTCCCAGCCGGAACGAGTAGCTTCAATGTATATATTTCTTTTGTAATTTGAAAATTCTTTTTTTTTTCAATTTCTTTCTTTTGCAAATATTGATTATTTATTTAGGGAAGAAAATTCTGAGTCAGTTTAATTTTTCGACCCACAGATTTCAAAGTGTTTAAATAAAGAATTACCAATATGCATTTTTTGTTTTTATTACATTTAAAACTCCGACCGACAGAGCTCCGATAGACTAATGGCTAGAGTGTTGGGCTTCCAAGCGAGTGGGTCTGGGTTCGAGTCCCGGCCGTTACGAATGTCTTCAATGTATATATTTCTTTTCTAATTTGAAAATTCTTTTTTTTTCAATTTCTTTCTTTTGCAAATATCGATTATTTATGTACGGAAGAAAATTCTGAGTCAGTTTAATTATTCGACCTGTAGATTTCAAAGATTTTAGATCAATAATTACCAAGGTGCATTTTTTGTTTTTATTATAATTAAGACATCGACCAACAGAGATCCGATAGTCTATTGGCGAGAGCGTTGGGCTTCCATGTGTGTGGCCCTGGGTTCGGATCCCAGCCGAAAACGAAATCTTAAATGCAAATGTTTTTTTAAAATTTGATAATTCTTTTTTTTTTTATTTTTTCCTTTTGCGAAGTCAGTCAATCAGTCCGACAGTCAATCAGTCAGTCCCGGTCAGGCAGTCAGTCAGTCAGTCTCAGTTAGTCATTCAGCCAGTCCGTCAAGCAGTCAATCATTTAGTCTCAGTCTCTCAGTCATTCAGTCAGTCAGTCAGTCAGGCAAACAGTCAGTCAGTCAGCCTTATTTAGTCAGTCTGTCAGTCAGTCAGTCGGTCAGTCCTGTCCAGTCAGTTAGTCAGTCAAGCAGTCAGTCAGGCCGTCGAGCAGTCAATCAGTGAGTCTCAGTCAGTCATTTAGTCATTCAGTCAGTCAGTGAAATAGTCAGTCAGTCAGTCAAGCAATCAGTCAGGCAGTCTCAGTCAGGCAGTCTCAGTCAGGCAGTCTCAGTCAGTCAGTCAGTCAGTCAGTCCAGTCCAGTCTCAGTCAGTCAGTCAGTCAAGTCCAGTCTCAGTCAGTGAGGCAGTCAGTCAGTCAGTCTCGGTCAGTCAGTGAGTCAGTCAGTCAGTCAGTATCAGTCAGTCAGTTAGTATCAGTCAGTCAGTATCAGTCAGTCAGTCAGTCAGTCAGCCTCATTCAGTCAGTCTGTCAGTCAGTCAGTCGGTCAGTCTTGTCCAGTCAGTTCAGTCAGTCAGTTAGTCAGTCAAGCAATCAGTCAGTCAGTCAGTTAGTCATTCAGTCAGTCAAACTGTCAGTCAGTCAGTCTCAGTCAGTCAGTCAGTCAGTCAGTCAGTCCAATCCAGTCTCAGTCAGTCAGGCAGTCAGTCAGTCAGTATCAGTCTGTCAGTCAGGCAGTAAGATTCTGACCGACAGAACTCCGATAGCCTAATGGCTAGACCGTTGGTCTTCCAAGCGAGTGGCCGGGGTTCGAGTCCCAGCCGGCACGAGTAGCTTCAATGTATATATTTCTTTTGTAATTTGAAAATTCTTTTTTTTTCAATTTCTTTCTTTTGCAAATATATATTATTTATTTAGGGAAGAAAATTCTGAGTCAGTTTAATTTTTCGACCCGCAGATTTCAAAGTGTTTAAATAAAGAATTACCAATATGCATTTTTTGTTTTTATTACATTTAAAACTCCGACCGACAGAGCTCCGATAGACTAATGGCTAGAGTGTTGGGCTTCCAAGCGAGTGGCTCTGGGTTCGAGTCCCGGCCGTTACGAATGTCTTCAATGTATATATTTCTTTTCTAATTTGAAAATTCTTTTTTTTTTTCAATTTCTTTCTTTTGCAAATATCGATTATTTATGTACGGAAGAAAATTCTGAGTCAGTTTAATTATTCGACCTGTAGATTTCAAAGATTTTAGATCAATAATTACCAAGGTGCATTTTTTGTTTTTATTATAATTAAGACACCGACCAACAGAGATCCGATAGTCTATTGGCGAGAGCGTTGGGCTTAAATGTATGTGGCCCTGGGTTCGAATCCCAGCCGAAAACGAAATCTTAAATGCAAATATTTTTTTAAAATTCTGAGTCAGTTTAATTATTCGACCTGTAGATTTCAAAGTTTTTAGATCAATAATTACCAAGGTGCATTTTATTTAATTATAATTAAGACACCGACCAACAGAGATCCGATAGTCTATTGGCGAGAGCGTTGGGCTTCCATATGTGTGGCCCTGGGTTCGAATCCCAGCCGAAAACAAAATCTTAAATGCAATTATTTTTTTAAAATTTGATAATTCTTTTTTTTTTATTTTTTCCTTTTGCGAAGTCAGTCAGTCAGTTCGACAGTCAATCAGTCAGTCTCGGCCAAACAGTCAGTCAGTCAGTCAGTCTCAGTCAGTCAGTCAGTCATTCAGCCAGTGAGTCAAGCAGTCAATCATTTAGTCTCAGTCTGTCAGTCATTCAGTCAGTCAGTCAGTCAGTCAGGCAGTCAGTCAGTCAGTCAGTCAGTCAGTCAGGCAGTCAGTCAGTCAGTCAGCCTTATTCAGTCAGTCTGTCAGTCAGTCAGTCAGTCAGTCAGGCAGTCAGTCAGTCAGCCTTATTCAGACAGTCTGTCAGTCAGTCGGTCAGTCCTGTCCAGTCAGTTAGTCAGTCAAGCAGTCAGTCAGTGAGTCTCAGTCAGTCATTTAGTCATTCAGTCAGTCAGCGAAATAGTCAGTCAGTCAGTCAAGCAGTCAGTCAGTCAGTCTCAGTCAGTCCGTCAGTCACTCAGTTAGTCAGTCAAGTCCAGTCTCAGTCAGTGAAGCAGTCAGTCAGTCAGTCTCGGTCAGTCAGGCAGTCAGTCAGTCTGTCAGCCTCATTCAGTCAGTCTGTCAGTCAGTCAGTCGGTCAGTCCTGTCCAGTCAGTTCAGTCAGTCAGTTAGTCAGTCAAGCAGTCAGTCAGTCAGTCAGATAGTCATTCAGTCAGTCAGTCAAACTGTCAGTCAGTCAGTCTCAGTCAGTCAGTCAGTTAGTCAGTCAGTCCAATCCAGTCTCAGTCAGTCAGGCAGTCAGTCAGTCAGTCTCGGTCAGTCAGTGAGTCAGTCAGTCAGTATCAGTCTGTCAGTCAAGCAGTAAGATTCCGACCGACAGAACTCCGATAGCCTAATGACTAGCCCGTTGGGCTTCCAAGCGCGTGGTGCTGGGTTCCAGTCCCGGCCGGAACGAATATCTTCGATGTATATATTTCTTTTCTAATTTGAAAATTCTTTTTTTTTTCAATTTCTTTCTTTTGCAAATATCGATTATTTATGTACGGAAGAAAATTCTGAGTCAGTTTAGTTATTCGACCTGTAGATTTCAAAGATTTTAGATCAATAATTACCAAGGTGCATTTTTTGTTTTTATTATAATTAAGACACTGACCAACAGAGATCATATAGTCTATTGGCGAGAGCGTTGGGCTTCCATGTGTGTGGCCCTGGGTTCGAATCCCAGCCGAAAACGAAATCTTAAATGCAAATATTTTTTTAAAATTTGATAATTCTTTTTTTTTTTTATTTTTTCCTTTTGCGAAGTCAGTCAGTCAGTCCGACAGTCAATCAGTCAGTCTCGGTCAGGCAGTCCGTCAGTCAGTCTCAGTCAGTCAGTTATTCATTCAGCCAGTCAGTCAAGCAGTCAATCATTTAGTCTCAGTCTGTCAGTCATTTAGTCAGTCAGTCAGGCAGTCAGTCAGTCAGCCTTATTCAGTCCGTCTGTCAGTCAGTCAGTTGGTCAGTCCTGTCCAGTCGGTTAGTCAGTCAAGCAGTCAGTCAGGCAGTCAAGCAGTCAGTCAGTTAGTCATTCAGTCAAGCCGTCAAACTGTCAGTTAGTCAGTCAAACTGTCAGTCAGTCAGTCTCAGTCAGTCAGTTCAGTCTCAGGCAGTCAGTCAGTCAGTCTCGGTCAGTCAGTCAGTATCAGTCTGTCAGTTAGGCAGTAAGATTCCGACCGACAGAACTCCGATAGCCTAATGGGTAGACTGTTGGTCTTCCAAGCGAGTGGCCTGGGTTCGAGTCCCAGCCGGAACGAATATCTTCAATGTATATATTTCTTTTCTAATTTGAAAATTCTTTTTTTTTTCAATTTCTTTCTTTTGCAAATATTGATTATTTATGTAGGGAAAAAAATTCTGAGCCAGTTTAATTTTTCGACCCCCAGATTTCAAAAAGTTTAAATAAATAATTACCAAGATGCATTTTTTGTTTTTATTATATTTAAGACTTTAATCGACAGAGCTCCGATAGCCTAATGGCTAGTAAGTTGGGCTTCCAAGCGCGTGGTGCTGGGTTTCAGTCCCGGCCGGAACGAATGTCTTCAATGTATATATTTATTTTCTAATTTGAAAATTCTTTTTTTTTTTCAATTTCTTTCTTTTGCAAATATCGATTATTTATGTACGGAAGAAAATTCTGAGTCAGTTTAATTATTCGACCCGTAGATTTAAAAGATTTTAGATCAATAATTACCAAGGTGCATTTTTTGTTTTTATTATAATTAACCCATTCAATGACCAGCCCGAAAACCCTTAACGCGCATGCCGCAGATAACGAAACGGAGTGGCTTTTTGCTACGTTGTAATAACACTTTTCTCCCCATTTTGCTATCGGTATTTTAATGTTGTTTTTGCTGTGCAGCTTGCATTCGAAAATCGCTTCGCTTTATTTGTTTTTAAACACTGAATTAAATAGTGCAATAAAATACAAGGTTGCTAATATGTGCTGAAATATTCATACATTTACGCAGTACATAACAGGAAAATAGGAAACAATAGAGGATTGGACGAAAAGCAATTATTTTCATAACACTAATTATTTTATTGATTTATTTTTCTTTTTGCTTTTATCTCAGGATATCTTTTTTTCCCTTTTACTGTTAAATGTAAGATGATCTATCTTTCAAAAGGCCTCAACAAAACATTCTTCAAACAATTGACTGATCGATCCAACGTGTGAGCAAGTGAATTGCATGCACAAAAACGCTTTAAGTGTGGGAATGATATTCTAAGAGGATAAAAAGTATTCTTCGGTGCCTTTTGATATATTGTGACACTTCAAAACGAGATAATAACAATATAAATAACAAATAAACACAGAGACATCCCTTTGATGGCAGGACTATGGTCGACTTTTATCGTAATTCAGGTGACTTTTAAATCCCTTCTGAATGCCTAGATATCAGTTGCTCAAGCGTGGGAAGTATTTTAAAGATAAATGATTACAAAAGATCAAAACTTGCGGCTCATCCCCTATTTCCCCAAAGGATACTTTTGTGCATGCAACTAAAAGCCCCCAGCTGAGAGAGGAATAACTAGACCGACTGGGAGGTCTTTATTCTCCAAGGACCCTCTTTGTAAACATCCGAGCAAGTTAGTTCCATTCAAAGAATGGTCAGAAGGTTTTAGTGTTTTGTGGTCAACCATTCCACATTATTTCCTTACAACAAAACAGTTTAGCTCAGAAAGGAATTTCAAAGCTAGCTTTTATGCTTATATGACGAAACATGTCTTCAGAAGGAAAAAAAAAGGAGATCTTGCTTGAAATCGAGTCGGATTTTAAATCTTTTTTTAAAC